>NW_013570041.1:3907-4209 GCF_000499745.2 Eimeria mitis | reverse complement strand
TTTTTTTTTTTTTTTTTTTTTTTTTTTTTTTTTTTTTTTTTTTTTTTTTTTTTTTTTTTTTTTTTGCTTTCTTGTTGGTTTGTCTCAGTCCTTCTTTCTTTTTATTTAATAAATTTAATCAATTATAGCATTTATCTACACAAAACAAACATTTCAGCAGCAGCAGCAGCAGCAGCAGCAGCAGCAGCAGCAGCAGCAGCAGCAGCAGCAGCAGCAGCAGCAGCAGATCTTTTGGGGCCCGTGAACGCTCGATCATCTCTGCATGCATTTGTTTGTGTCTTTTTGTTATTTGTTTTATAAAT
>NW_013570040.1:8485-8964 GCF_000499745.2 Eimeria mitis | reverse complement strand
AAAAAAAAAAAAAAAAAAAAAAAAAGAAAAAAACAAAACAAAGACAAACAAAACAAAACAAAAACAAATAAAACAAAAACAAATAAATAAAATAAATAAAATAAAACAAATAAAATAAAAACTTACTTTGGTTTTTGTATTTCGCCGATAGCTTGTATAAACTTATTGATAATAATATTTTGTTTATTTTTAAATTTAAATAAAGCAGAACGAAAACAAAAAGCAGCAGCTGTAGATACACCCGGAGTTGTATCTGTTAGTAATGAAGATAAACAATTTATATTATTTTCAAATGCAGCAGCAGAACATAAACAACAATAAACCTGAGAATATATAAAACAAACAAACAAAAAAAAAAGAAACAAATAAAAAATAAATTAATATTTGTTTTTTTATTTTTTTGTTTCGGTTTTTTATCGTTTTTAGTTGTTTATTAATAATAAAGATAAACAATTTATATTATTTTCAAATGCAGCAGC
>NW_013570040.1:8032-8385 GCF_000499745.2 Eimeria mitis | reverse complement strand
AAAAAAAAAAAAAAAAAAAAAAAAGAATAGAAATAAGTTTAATTACATATGTATTATTTATTTGGTGCTGTGTTTAGTTTGTGAGGAAAAAAGAAGAATATCTAAATAGATAAAAAAAAGAAAAAAAAAAGAAAAAAAAAGAAAAAAAAAAAGAAAAAGATCAATGAGGGTTTAGGGTTTCTTATAAAAAAAGAAAAAAAGCAAAAAGCGAGCGACAGAGACAAAGAAAGAAAGAGAAACAGAAAAAAAAGAAATATAGACACAGAGACAAGGGAAGAAACAGAGCCAAAGAAAAAACAAATAGAAAAACAACTTCATATATATATATACACACTATATATACATATACATAA
>NW_013570040.1:7820-7932 GCF_000499745.2 Eimeria mitis | reverse complement strand
CATGCTAGTTAAGGCCCTAGTAAGTTTATTATAAATAAATAAAATAAATAAAATAAATAAAATAAATAAAATAAATATTTTATTTTATTTATTTATTTATTTATTTATTTTG
>NW_013570040.1:5752-5894 GCF_000499745.2 Eimeria mitis | reverse complement strand
AAAATAAATAAAATAAATAAAATAATATAAATAAATATAAATAAAAATAAATTAATTAATTAACTAGTAAATTAATAAATTAAATTATATGCTGGTAAATATATAGATAAATAAATAAATAAATAAATAAGTATATGTTTAT
>NW_013570040.1:4269-4363 GCF_000499745.2 Eimeria mitis | reverse complement strand
CATGCATTTTCATGCGTGAAGTTTTTCTGAGTAATTCTAAGACAGCCAGCTGCATCGATTCACTCATATCAAGGATTGCTGCTCCTTCTCTCCC
>NW_013570040.1:3797-4112 GCF_000499745.2 Eimeria mitis | reverse complement strand
CAGCAGCAGCAGCAGCAGCAGCAACAGCAGCAGCAGCAGCAACAGCAGCAGCATATGAGGAACAGTTTATATATTTATTCGAGCAACAGCAGCAGCAACAGCAGCAACACCAAGAGCAGCAGCAGCAGCAAAGCAAGCACCAGCAGCAGCAAAGCAAGCAGCAGCAGCAGCAAGACAAGCAGCAGCAGCAGCAGCAGCAGCAATACCATGAGGAGCAGCTGATATATTTGTTCTAATGCAACCACAAGCAGCAGCAACAGCAAAACAACCAGCAGCAGCAACCCAACCACCAGCAGCAGCAGCAACAGCAGCAGC
>NW_013570040.1:2574-2693 GCF_000499745.2 Eimeria mitis | reverse complement strand
CAGGGCGGCGCCTCTAACAAATTCATTGGGGGAGAGGAGGTCGCTGCGTAGGCCGTTGCTGCAGCAGCCATAAACCCTAAACCCTCGTAAACCCTAAACCCTCATAAACCCTCATAGAC
>NW_013570040.1:1908-2461 GCF_000499745.2 Eimeria mitis | reverse complement strand
AGGGTTTAATAAAATAATGAAAATCTAGGGTTTAGGGTTTGCATAAAGAAATGAGGGTTTAGGGTTTCTATAAACGACAAAAAAAGGGATTTCTCTGTTTTTTTTTTGAGGGTTTAGGGTTTCCTGGTGTGTCCTGGTGTGTCCGAGGGTTTACGAGGGTTTAGCCTAGGGTTTACGAGGGTTTAGGGTTTACCAGATAAGAATAAGTTCTTCTTTTAGTCTCCCTTTTGCATCTGTTTTTTTTATAATTTCTAAACAAAGAAGAACTAACTTTTTGAGGGTTTTGTTATTTGATGGAATACAAAAACGAATCACAGACATCAGCAAACGCTCGTATTGCTCCCCTTGTACTAACCCTGAACGTAAACCCTCGTAAACCCTCGTAAACCCTCGTAAACCCTAAACCCTCGTAAACCCTTATAAACTATTATAAACCCTTATTGTAAAAACTTTATGATAAATATTAGTAATTATAGACTCTAGATATCAGCAAACGGTCGTATTACTCCCCTTGTACTAACCCTGCACGTAAACCCTCGTAAACCCTCGTAAG
>NW_013570040.1:1459-1764 GCF_000499745.2 Eimeria mitis | reverse complement strand
CAGCAAACGGTCGTATTGCTCCCCTTGTACTAACCCTGCACGTAAACCCTCGTAAACCCTCGTAAACCCTCGTAAACCCTAAACCCTAAACCCTCGTAAACGTTAACCCTTAATATAAAATATTTATGATAAATATTAATAATTATAGACAATAGATATCAGCAAACGCTCGTATTGCTCCCCTTGTACTAGACCTGAACGTAAACCCTCGTAAACCCTCGTAAACCCTCGTAAACCCTAAACCCTCGTAAACCCTTATTATAAAAAATTTATGATAAATATTAGTAATTATAGACAATAGACAT
>NW_013570040.1:0-1359 GCF_000499745.2 Eimeria mitis | reverse complement strand
AAACCCTAAACCCTCGTAAACGTTAACCCTTAATATAAAATATTTATGATAAATATTAATAATTATAGACTATAGATATCAGCAAACGGTCGTATTGCTCCCCTTGTACTAGACCTGAGCGTAAACCCTCGTAAACCCTCGTAAACCCTAAACCCTCCTAAACCCTAAACCCTAAACCCTCGAAAACTCTAAAGTCTGTTTACAAACAATTTATGATAAATATTGGTAATTATAGACTCTAGATATCAGCAGACGGTCGTATTGCTCCCCCTGGACTAACCCTGAACGTAAACCCTAAACCCTCGTAAACCCTCGTAAACCCTAAACCCTCGTAAGCCCTTATAAACTATTATAAACCCTTATTGTAAAAACTTTATGATAAATATTAGTGATTATAAACTCTAGATATCAGCAACCGGTCGTAGTGCTCCCCTTGTACTAGACCTGAACGTAAACCCTAAACCCTCGTAAACCCTCGTAAACCCTAAACCCTAAACCCTCGTAAACCCTAACCCTTAGTATAAGATATTTATGATAAATATTAATGATTATAGACTATAGATATCAGCAACCGGTCGTAGTGCTCCCCCTGGACTAGACCTGAACGTAAACCCTAAACCCTAAACCCTCGTAAACCCTCGTAAACCCTCGTAAACCCTAAACCCCCGTAAACCCTTATTATAGAAAATTTATGATAAATATTAATAATTATAGACTCTAGATATCAGCAACCGGTCGTATTGCTCCCGTTGTACTAGACCTGAACGTAAACCCTAAACCCTCGTAATCCCTAAACCTTCGTAAACCCTCGTAAACCCTAAACCCTAGTAAACCCTTATAAACCCTTATAAACCCTTATTATAAACCCCTTATGATAAATATTAATAATTATAGACACTAGATATCAGCAACCGGTCGTATTGCTTCCCCTGAACCAAACCTGAACGTAAACCCTAAACCCTAAACCCTAAACCCTCGTAAACCCTAGAAATTAATAAACGGTCGAATTGCTCGTCTCCAACTATACCTTATAACACATAAACCCTAAACCCTAAACCCTTAACCCTAAACCCTAACCGCCTAAAAGCTAAGCCTGCAACGGAGGCAAACCCTAAACCCTAAACCCTGAACCCGACGCACAAACCCTAAACTCTAAACCCTAAACCCTTGTAAACCGCCATAAACCCCAAACCCTAGTAAACCCTAAAGCCACAACATCCTTCTATATATCCTAAACAGTTTAGGGTCTAGGCTAAACCCTAAACCCTAAACCCGAATACTATAGACCGCAAACCCTAATCTTATAAACCCTAAACCCTAAACCCTAATCCTAAACCCTAAACCCTAAACCCTAGACCC
>NW_013570039.1:8822-9953 GCF_000499745.2 Eimeria mitis | reverse complement strand
TATATATATATATATATATATATATATATATATAAATAAAAAAAATAAACACAAATATAAATATAAACAAGTAAACATAAACTTACACATTGAGCTGTACTATTTGTTTGTATATTTTCTCTATAAAGATAAATACAAAAAAAAATAAAAAACAAAAAACTATAAACACAAATATAAATAAAAAAAACAAAAAACTATAAACACAAATATAAATAAAAAAAACAAAAAACTATAAACACAAATATAAATAAATAAACAAAAAAAAACTATAAACACAAATATAAATAAATAAACAAAAACAAAAAACTATAAACACAAATATAAACAAACAAACAAAAATAAAAAACTATAAACACAAATATAAACAAACAAACATAAACCTAAACAAACAAACATAGACTTACACATTGAGCTGTTTTATCTGTTTGTATATTTTCTCTTTCTCTACTGGATAAACATTTCCTTTTACTAATATATATAAATACATGAAAAAAAACAAAAAAAAAACTATAAACACAAAAACAACAAAACAAACAAAAATAAAAAACTATAAACACAAATATAAATAAACAAACATAGACTTACACATTGAGCTGTTTTATTTGTTTGTATATTTTCTCTATAAATATAAATACATGAAAAAAAGGCAAATAAAAAACTATAAAGACAAATATAAACAAACAAACAAAAACACAAAACTATAAACACAAATATAAACAAACAAACATAAACCTAAACAAACAAACATAGACTTACACATTGAGCTGTTTTATCTGTTTGTATATTTTCTCTTTCTCTACTGGATAAACATTTCCTTTTACTAATATATATAAATACATGAAAAAAAACAAAAAAAAAACTATAAACACAAAAACAACAAAACAAACAAAAACAAAAAGCTATAAACACAAATATAAATAAACAAACACAGACTTACACATTGAGCTGCACTATTTGTTCGTATATTTTCTCTTTTTCTACCGGATAAACATTTCCTTTTACAGGGACAATCTGCGGCATATCTACATAAAAAGGAACCTCAACTGAAACTTCGTTCGGTGGTAGCGGAGAAGGCACAGGCACCGGCGTCTCCACCACAAACTCCTAAAAAAAAAAAAAAAAAAAAAAAAA
>NW_013570039.1:211-6199 GCF_000499745.2 Eimeria mitis | reverse complement strand
AAAAAAAAAAAAAAAAAAAAAAAAAAAAAAAAAAAAAAAAAAAAAGAAAACGAGGGTTTATACACAGTTATATGGTTGCTTGATAGTTATATGGAAAGTGGTAGTATGATAGACATTTTTTTAGGGTTTAGGGTTTATAATTTAGGGTTTAGGGTTTAGGGTTTGTTATTGATTATTTATTCATTAGGGTTTAGGGTTTGGGGGTTACTGACTCTTTACTGCTTTTTGTTCGTTGTTTAGGGTTTACGGGTTTTGGTTTATAATTTAGGGTTTAGGGTTTATCAGTTCATTATATATTATATACTATTTGGGGTTTAGGGTTTAGGGTTTATATAAATACTTTAATCTGCGGTACTTCAACGATTTTTTCAATCCATTGAATTTCAACTTTTGGTACTTTTTATTATTCCTTATTTCTTATAAATAATTATTCATTATTATTTATTTATTTATCAATTAGGGTTTAGGGTTTAGGGTTTAGGGTTTAGGGTTTATGCAAATAAAATACTTTAATCTGCGGAACTTCAACGATTTTTTCAATCCATTGAATTTCAACTTTGGGTACTTTTTTTTAATTTCTTTCTTCTTATAAACCATCATTCATTATAATTTATTTAATTAGGGTTTAGGGTTTAGGGTTTAGGGTTTAGGGTTTATATGAATAAAATACTTTAATCTGTGGAACTTCAACGATTTTTTCGATCCATTGAATTTCAACTTTGGGTATTTTTTTGATGACATCTTGAAACGTAATTTTTGGAATTAATTTTTCAACAACATGAATTTCAGGAATTTCAACAATTCTATTTCTACGAATTGTTTGGTTTATCATTGGCACATATATCACCTCTTCGGTGCCTGCTGCTGCAGCAGCACCAGCAGCAGCAGCAGCAGCAGCAGCAGCAGGAGCAGCAGGAGCAGGAGCAGTAGCAGGAAGTAGAGGCCGTATTACACACACACACACACACACAAACAAAAACGAAAGAAAACGGAAATATATATATATATATATATATATATATATAATAATAGAAGCAGCAACAACAGCAGCAACAGCAACAGCAGGAATTGCAACAGGAGCAGAAGCAGCAACAACACCAGGAGCTACAGAACGGAAAGCAGCAGCAGCAGCAGCAGAAGCAGCTGCCGAAACAGCAGCAGCAGCAGCAGCAGCAGCAGCAGCAGCAGCAGATAAACTCTCACCTGTATTCTGTACTCCTGGGGGGCAACACGGCGCATAGGGGGGAGGGGGGCCAGGGGTATAACCCTCCATTTTCTATAAGTGTAGCAGCTGCTGCTGCTGCTGCTGCTGCTGCTGCTGCTGCTGCTGCTTGTGTATATATAAATATAAATAAATATATATATAGACTCTATACGAAGATATGTATATATTTGTATATATATAAGTACAATGTGTGTGATATATTATATGTATATTCTAGATATATGTGTATATTGTTCTATGGAAGGAAAGAAAGAAACAAGAAACAAATGTCCTTCACCGCAATATTCTGAGGTGTATATACAGTTGAAATATCTTTCGATGCCGGAGAGAAGAGCTGCTGCTGCTGCTGCTGCTGCTGCTGCTGCTGCAGCAGCTTGAATATTGTTGGTTGTTTATATGCTTGTATATAGATAACAATACAAGAAATGTTTGTATGGGTTTGTTCAGGACGCTGCGGATTCAAATTGATGATAAAGAGGAGTTATAAAGAAAGAAAAACAAACAAAAGCACAAAATAAAAGATTCAAGACAAAACAAAAACAAATGAAAATGTATTATTAACTCGGACAAAGAAGGGTTCTATGCGCTTCAGCAATCCTTGCGTTGCTGCTGCAGGGATTTGCATCAACGGCATTTATTTGGAATAATAAAGAAAAATGAATTACTAGACAAGAAGAAAACATGAAACAAATGATAATTCTTACAAAACACAAACAAACACTACCGTGTGTGCATCAATACCATCATAGACCGCCAGGCCCACAGGAGCAGCGGACTGGTGAATGTTGCAACTTAATATGAAACGAATCAAGAAAAGAATTCATATTTATTTATGCTTTTCTAATTGTAGATGTGTTTTCTATGAAGAAAACTTCATAGATTCCATGCTATTCAACTCGATCAGTTTCTGGGGTGTATGTACTGTACCACCGCCCGCGCGACGATGCTGGCTGATGAAACACAACACTAGCATGCGATCCTCTTGAAAAATTCAAATTTCAGAGAAAAATAAATCCTTAGTTGTATAATTCTATTTATTTAAAATTATTCATGAAAATATGAAAAGCAAACGAGTACAGATCCTCATTTTATGCGGTGTTTCCCTTATTTTCCTTGTGGGCCAGTGGAACGGAACGCCAGTAACTGCCGTTCCAATCAAAAAAAAATGCAACTGCTGCCGCTGTCACCGTGGCTTGAGTTCTTCTTCAGAAGAAAAGAGAAGAAATGCAGCCAAACATGCGGCGGAGATCGCAGAAGGTAAGAAGAAATTCAACTTCGTCTCTGTATACAATTCATGTTTCAGTAACAAATATTCAACTTTAGCCAGAGCTCAGGGCCAGCTTGCAGGCGCCAAGGATGCAGAAACCTTCACCAAGCCTCTGCCGCAAGTACCAGCAGAGAGAACGCCGCACACCGTAGTGAGAACATATTGAACTGTACACATTCTCCTCGTCTCGTCTCGTGTTGTGTTGCATGCATGCATGCACTGCATGCATGCATGCATGCATTCAACGCCTCTGCATGCGCTGCATAGAACTCTTATAAATATTCATAAAGTCACATGTACCCAATTCTGGAGAGGCGAAGATAAATGACGAGTAGGCCGACAACATATAAACAGAAAAAAACACAGAAAAATAAAATGCAATACAAACCGATGCATGCAGGCATCTCCCCCCCGAACGACCTAGCCATCGTAATTCTAATAAAACAAAAATAAAGAGAAAACAAATAACACAAAATACAACAAACAGACAAAGCTGAAGCCGTGCAAGAGGCAGAAGAGATCGCACACAGCTTAGAACGAACAGCTGCGGTGAGAGCTGTATGTACAAAGAAAAGCAAAATTCAGAAAACTTTTATTTAAATTATTTCAGTTAAGAGCTTCCCTTAGAGGAAATGCAGAAATAGAGGAAGAAGAATAAACAACACAAGTCAAAGCTATATATATATATATATATATATATATATATATATATATATATATATATATATATATACCTATGCATACATAAAAGTATATATATTTGTACACCTGCAACAGTCCACATATGCAAACTCAAATTTAGAAATCTTTTTACGCGTTGTGCTGAGATTTCAGCATTTCCGCAACTACTTAACGTTTCGCAACAGCTGGCAATGAAAAAAAAGATATAAAAAGAAAAATTATTTTTTTTTAATTTTTTGAATATAACGGAAAGCAGCAGAAACATAGAAAACAGAAATTCGCTAAAAATGTAGAAACAAATTGTATAAAGAAGATGTGTTTTCAGGTTTCTTTCTTTATTTAATCTGTTTATTAAAACAAAAAAGGAGAATTGCAATTTGAATGAAATATTATTCGTTAATATATTCTCCTTTTATATGCAGCTTTCTCGCTTTGCAAAATTCAAAAGAAATTCATCTTGCGGTGTAACTTGAGGTGTACGTACACCTCAATTGTTGAACGATATTTGTGAATATGAGCCGTCACTTTATTTATTTTGAAAGAAAGCGATCTGAAAAAAGCAGAAAAGATGAAATTTCAAGCGGCTTTTCTCGCAATAAATAATGTTTTTTCGGTTTATTCTCTTCTTGTTCGCGATCGTTTGAGGTGAAATTCTTTTTTTTTTTATTTTTTTTTTTTTCTTTAGTTGAAAATTCAGAAACACAGAATCGATACTATGGGGCATTTTGGGCATTTCATCCCGAGGTGTGATTCTCTTGTGGTGAGTAATTCCTTAAAATAAATTAAAAATAATTAAATTAATTTAATTAAATTATTTTCAAAACAACAAAAAAAAAACAAAAAAATAAAAATATTACAGCCAGAGTCAAGCACTTCATCTACGTGTTGTTGGTCTTCTTGCGGTTCTGTTCCCCCAGAGGCTCATTGCAGCGGCCAAGGCGAAAGTAAGACCGAAACCTTTTGTTTTATATTTTATGAATTTAATTTATTTAATTAAATCAAAATGTATTTATATAGACTGGCAACGATCGTTCATATTGAGAGAAAGGCCTCTGAAACAAACAGCAAAAGGAGCATACGGTAAGCAAAAAATAAATTTATAAAACCATCTACAGAAAAAAAAAAAAAAAAATTCAATAAATTTAAAATCTATGAAATACAATACACAGGATGTTCTCAGCTAGAGAGACGTTTCCTGTGTTCTTTGTTGAGCGCAAAGAACAAAGAGTGCACCCCTGAGCTTGCAAAAAAGGTAATGTATGAATGTAAACTCTTTATAAACTCTAATTTTTTTTCGTACAAATATAAAAAAAATAAAATATTATACTGCATATACAGCTGAAACCCGGGGATCAATGCTACACAAAGTGTGGAGAGCCGCAATGCCCCGAAGGTGACTTTATAGATCCGAGCCCTACTGAGGATTTCAAGGTGAGTATAAAAAAACAAAAAAAAAAAAATAAGTTTTTTTGTTTTCTTTTTCTTTACGGGTCCCTCTATGAGAGATATTCATGTATATTTATTTTTTTAATATATTAACAGTATATACACTGCGAAGGAGGCGCCTACCGCATGCGTTGTGTTATAAGAAAACATGAACAAGCTATTACATTCAACCCTGCAGCAGTACCAATGGTGGTGCCTGTAGAGTAGAAAAAATATAAACAGCAACAGCAGCGCAGGCAGCAGGCCTCGTTCTCATTTTCTTTCTCTTTTTTTTTTCTCCTTTTCTATACTGTATATTCACTGCCTCTGCATGCATGCTCTGGCTGCTGCTGCAGTGCTTCTCTTTTTTTTTTTTTAAGTGACTGCTACTAGTATGCAGCTGTTTTAATATTTTAATAATAAAATAAAACAAAACGCCCGGGTGTATGTACAGCTGCGATTACGCTGAGGAGGTGCGCATACACCTGAAGAGTGCAGACAGAGTAGAGAATGTAAAAGATAAAAGAAATAATAAATAAATAAATAAATAAATAAATAAATAAATAAATAAATAAATAAATAAATAGATGTATCGGGTTAAGACGAGAACAATAAATACAAAGTATTAATAAAAAAACAAATAAATGGAGTTCGTCAAAAAGAAGAATAAATTTATAATTTTAATAATAGTAACAACTGCAACAAAAATAAAGAAAAGAAAAAACAAATGAATGACCTAAAGAGTATAAATAAATATAGGTTTAATATTTTGTATGTTTCTTTCTTTCTGTTCTTTCCTCCTTTCCTTTCATCTTTCTCTCCTTCTTTCTCTCTTTTTTTTTCTTTTTTTATTTTATATTATCCTGCGTGTGCATTGGTGTTATTGTGTTTATTTTATACGAAAATATTAGAGAAGTGCAGAGCAGCGAATCTGCTTGCATCCTCCATGGCCTTAGAGAAGGGTGTTTTGGGGTCATCTAAAGAAAGAAAGTTTTCTCTATCATTCATTTTGCTTCCTATTAGCCATCCTGTATTTGCTTCTTTAATAGCTACTGTACGTACACCCGAAACTACTCCTATTATTTTTTCTCTTTCTTCTTTTTTATACTTCAGTTTTTCTTTTTCTTTTTCTTCTTCTGATGCTGCTGTTGCTGTTGCTGTTGCTGTTGCTGCTTTTGTTTTTTTGCTGCAGCTGTCTGCTGCTGCTGCTGCTTCTCCTTCTCCCTCAAGGGGAGATAATGCTGGGCTTGTTGGGGTGTATGTACACCTGAATGGCAGCAGCCCCTCTATTAAACCCAAATACTTGCAGTGTATGTGGCTTATGCGTTGTACTTCTTGTGTAGATAAACAAAAACCCTTAAAGTAAGCAGGAGAAGGAGAACTAGGCAAA
>NW_013570039.1:0-151 GCF_000499745.2 Eimeria mitis | reverse complement strand
ATATATATATATATATATATATATATATATATATATATATATATATATATACATATATATATATATATTCTATATATATACATATATATATATATATTGTATATATATATATATATATATATATATATATATATATATATATATATATATA
>NW_013570038.1:10514-10771 GCF_000499745.2 Eimeria mitis | reverse complement strand
GCCCCCCCCCCCCCTGGGGGCCCCACTGGGGCTGGGGGCCCCCCCCATGGGGGCCCCCCCCTGGGGTGGGGGCCCCAGTAAGCCTAGGTGTTGTATGATTGCATGCATTTGTGTTTCTGTTTCTGTTTGTGTGAGGGGTACAGTCGAGACAAAGTCAAATACAACTCCTTTTCCTTTTTTTATTTCTTCTGCTGCTATCCCTCTTTGTTTTAGTTTATTTACGCATGCATCTACAGCTGCATGTACACCCCGATCAG
>NW_013570038.1:10131-10414 GCF_000499745.2 Eimeria mitis | reverse complement strand
TCTCTCTGTGTGTATTCCCTCTATAAAATTATATAGATGTTTAGTTTCTTGCTGCTGCTGCTGCTGCTGCTGCTGCTGCTGCTGCTGCTGTCTGCTGCAGTGTGTATATGCAGACAAAGGGGGCGAGGAGAGCAGCAAGCAGCTGTCTCCTTTTCCTGTGTCTCTAAAGACAAACGAACTGTCTCCGCCACCCAGTTTTGCTGCTGCTATCACAGCAACACGACGCCAGTCACCTGCAGCAGCAGCAGCAGCAGCAGCAGCAGCAGCAGCAGCGGCAGCAGCA
>NW_013570038.1:8902-10031 GCF_000499745.2 Eimeria mitis | reverse complement strand
CTGGTGGGGGGGCCCCAGTAAGCCTAGGTGTTGTATGATTGCATGCATTTGTGTTTCTGTTTCTGTTTCTGTGAGGGGTACAGTCGATACAAAGTCAAATACAACTCCTTTTCCTTTTTTTATTTCTTCTGCTGCTATCCCTTTTTGTTTTAGTTTATTTACGCATGCATCTACAGCTGCATGTACACCCCGATCACCAACAAAAGAACCGTCTATATACGTCCCCTTCTGCTGCTGCAGGGGCCCCCCATGAGGGCCCCCTTGGGGGCCCCCTTGGGGGCCCCCCTGGGGGCCCCCGGGGGGGCCCCCCTGGGGGCCCCCGGGGGGCCCCCATACCTGTACAGGTAGATATACACCAGGCGTAGCTAGAGAAGCTAATAGAACGGTGAGAAATCTATCTCTCTCTGTGTGTATTCCCTCTATAAAATTATATAGATGTTTAGTTTCTTGCTGCTGCTGCTGCTGCTGCAGAACCACCAGCAGCAACACATACAAGGGCGGTAACACATGCAGCAGCAGCAGCAGCAGCAGCAGCAGCAGCAGCAGCACATACAGCAGCAACAGTAGCACCTGAAGCACCAGCACCACCAGCAGCAGAATTAGCAGCAGCAGCAGCAGCAGCACGAGCACCAGCAGCAGCAGCAGCAGCAGCAGCAGGTTTACCTTGATCTGCATCAGGAGGAGGAAGAGGTGTCGGCAGGGAGTGTATGAGCTGCTGCAGCAGCGCAGCAGCAGCAGCAGTGCTGCAGCTGTGTGCAAGCCCCAGCAGCAGGGGAGCAGCAGCAACAGCAGCAACTCCTTTTGTTTGTACTGTCTCCTCAGCAGCAGCTAACCAAGACACAACATCTACAACATTAAGTTTATTTCTTTTTTTATTTTTATTTATTTTTTTATTTATTTTTTTATTTTTATTTTTTTCTCTCTCTTCTCTCTCGCATACAAAAAACCTATCTCCTGGGGCCCCCCCCCAAAACCGCCACAGATATTTCACGAACTCATATTCTCCCTCAAACCCTGCACACAAACCCTAAACCCTAAACCCTAAACCCTAAACCCTAAACCCTAAACCCTAGATTGTGGATAGTAGATATTAAATAACACCAAAAGACTGTATCTATCCTGCAAAAAT
>NW_013570038.1:8646-8889 GCF_000499745.2 Eimeria mitis | reverse complement strand
TTTTTTTTTTTTTTTTTTTTTTTTTTTTTTTTTTTTTTTTTTTTTTTTTTTTTTTTTTTTTTTCTAGGGTGTAGGGTTCAGGGTTTAGGGTTTAGGGTTTAGGGTTTTGTGGTGTATACCGGGTGTAAATCCTAGACTAACAGCAGCAGCAACAGCAGCAGTATTGCTTCCACTTATAACATCCCACTGCAGCAGCTTCTCTCTCGCTCTATACTGCTCCTGCAGCCCCAATAGGGCCCCCGC
>NW_013570038.1:8041-8517 GCF_000499745.2 Eimeria mitis | reverse complement strand
GGGGGGGGGGCCCCCAGCAGGGGCCCCCCGGGGGCCCCCCCCTGGGGGGCCCCCTCCTTCATGGCGGTCTCATCAACACCTTCTCCTCCCCCTGCTCCTGCTGCTCCTCCTCCTGCTGCTGCTGCTGCTGCTGCTGCTGGTTTATATTTGTTGTATATACGTTCGAGTGTGTCTGGTATTCTTATGGGGGGGGGAGACAGAGAGGGGTCCTCTATCATTTGCTGCAGCAGCTGCTGCAGCTGCTGTTTTGGTTGTTTTCCTTTTTTCTTTAGGGCCCCCAATAAACCCCTATATACAGATAACATCTTACCTATATCTATAGGGGCCCCCTCCTCCTGCTGCTGCTGCAGCTGCTGCAGCTCCCGCAACCCCACCAATAAACCACCATCAACACCACTCTTCTTTATCATCGTCTCTGCGAGGGTTTGCAGCTCCGGCAGTTTCTTCATAAGTCCCTCAAGGGCCTCTAAAGAGGG
>NW_013570038.1:6604-8000 GCF_000499745.2 Eimeria mitis | reverse complement strand
CCCCCCGGGGGGCCCCCCCAAGCCCAAGTGAAGCCAAGCCAGAACCCAGGGGGCTCTCTGTGAAATCCCCCAGCATCTGCTGCAGCGACGGCAGCCCCTCAGAGAACAAACCCCCCAGGGGGCCCTCAGCTGCGGGGGAGGGGGGGCCCCCAGCTGCTGGGGGGGAGGGGGGGCCCCCCGGGGCCCCCATCTCAGCAGCAAACTGCTTCAGCATGGACTCCATCAGGCCCGGGTCTCCGCCAGCAGCATCCCCTGTTAGAGACTGCAGCATTTGAGAGAGAAAATCTTGAGGCAGACCAGCAGCAGCAGCAGCAGCTTGTGCTGCTGCTGCTGCTGCTGCTGCTGCTCTCCCCTTTGCGCGACCCTTTGGCGTAGTGTGTGGGGCCGCATGGGTATATACACACGAGACAAGAGAAAAAGAAAAAAGAAAAATAAAAAAATGTTTTATATACATCTTATTTTTAGGGGGATGAAAATGCAGCAGCAGCAGCTGCCTATACACCGCAGAGGGTGGCGGCGGTGGCAGACTGCTGAGCGAGTCAGAGGCCAAAAAAAACGCCAAAATTACAATAAAAATAAATTAAAATTATTTTATTTAAATTATTTTCTTTTTTTATTCATAAAACCACAAAAATATACACATATTGAGGCCCTATACACCCCAGGGAGAAGAGCACCACCGACGGACTGACCGCTGAGCCGGCGGGGGGCCCCCCAGCTGCGCATACACCCCGTGGTTGCTGCTGTTTTTTTTTGTTTTTTTTTTGTTTTTTGTTTGTTTTTATTTAATTAATAAAATTAAAATATATTTCAAGAGTGTTTACACAAAAAAAAACAAAAAAAGAGAGACCTAGTGGCTCAGGCTGCTAGCTGTGTGGATAGCACCCATGACCGTCGTCGCAGCTACAGAGAAAAGAAGAAAAAAATAAAATAAAAAATTAATTTATTTTATTCTTTTTTTATTTTTTTTATTTTTTAATTATTATTTTATTATTATTTAGGCATTTAAATGTAGTTTACGACGATACAGGCTACAGACACCACCGCATCACCACTGCTGCTGCGGCTGCTCTCGCTGCTGCTGCTGCTGCTGCTGCTGCTGCTCCTGCTGTTGCTGCTGCTGTTGCTGTTACTGCTGCTGTTGCTGGTACTGTTGCTGCTGTTGCTGCTGTTGCTTGCAAAAGGAGGAGGCCCACAAAGGCCAGCCTGGTTTCTGCTGCAGTTGCTGCTGCTGCTGCAGTTGCTGCTGCTGCTGCAGTTGCTGCTGTTGTTGCTGCAGCTTATCGTGCTGCTGCTGCTGCTGCTGCTGCTGTTGCGCCTGTTGTGTTTTTGTTTCATATTTTGTTTGTTTGTCTTCTTTCTGTTTGTGTATATTATACTTTTGTTGTTTCATTGT
>NW_013570038.1:6264-6366 GCF_000499745.2 Eimeria mitis | reverse complement strand
ATATATATATATATATATATATATATATATATATATATATATATATATATATATATATGTATTATATATTTAGATAAATAAATAGAGAAAGAGATAGAAACA
>NW_013570038.1:5778-6213 GCF_000499745.2 Eimeria mitis | reverse complement strand
ATATATATATATATATATATATATATATATATATATATATGTGAGCTGTATAGGGCTAGAGTTGTTGTCTCTTTATAGATATGTAAATGTTTATCTGCTTTGTCTTTGTCTTTCTTTCTGTCTTTGTCTTCGTTTGTCTTTGCTTTTGTTTGTCTTTGTCTCTGTTTTTGTTTTTGTTTGTCTTTGTCTTTGCTTTTGTTTGTCTTTGTCTTTGTCTTTGTTTGTCTTTGTCTTTGTTTTTGTTTGTCTTTGTCTTTGTCTTTATTTATCTTTATATATATGCAAAGACAAAGACAAACAAAGACAGAAAGATACAAAAGGAGACAAAAGGAGACAAAAGGAGACAGACAGAGATAGAAAAAAACAGAGACAGAAAGAGACAAAAGGAGACAAAAGGAGACAGAGAGAAACAAACAGAGACAGAAAGCAACAAAG
>NW_013570038.1:4874-5678 GCF_000499745.2 Eimeria mitis | reverse complement strand
TAGAAAAAAACAGAGACAGAAAGAGACAAAAGGAGACAAAAGGAGACAGAGAGAAACAAACAGAGACAGAGAAAAACAAACAGAGACAGAAAGAGACAAAAGGAGACAAAAAGAGACAAAAGGAGACAAAAGGAGACAGAGAGAAAGAAAGAGAGACAGAAAGAGACAAAAGGAGACAAAAAGAGAGAAATAAAAGGAGACAGAAAAGGAGACAAAAGGAGACAGATAAACAAACAAAAGGAGACAAAAAAGGAGACAAAAAAGGAGACAAACAGACAAATAAAAAGAGACAAATAAACAAACAAAAGGAGACAGAGAAAGAGACAAAAGGAGACAAAAAAGGAGACAGATAAAGAGACAAAATGAGACAAATAAACAAACAAAAACAGACAAAAAAGGAGACAGAGGAGACAGAAAAGGAGAAAGATAAACAAACAAAAGGAGACAGATAGAGAAACAAAAGGAGACAGATAGAGAGACAAAATGAGACGAAAAAGGAGACAGAAAAGGAGACAGTTAAATTAAAAGAAAACAACAAACCCTAAACCCTAAACCCTAAACCCTAAACCCTAAGCAGCAACTACGCTGTCTATACACCCTAAACCCCAAACCCTAAACCCTAAACCCTAAACCCTAAACCCTAGAAAGCTAGAGATGAGTCTGTATTGGCTCTGTCTCCGTAGCTAGCTAGCTGTCTCCTTTTGTTTCTTTCTGTCTCCTTTTGTTTTTCTCTGTCTCCTTTTGTCTCTTTCTGTCTCTTTCTGTCTCTTTTTGTTTCTTTTTGTCTCCTTTTGTTTCTTTTTG
>NW_013570038.1:4167-4774 GCF_000499745.2 Eimeria mitis | reverse complement strand
TTGTCTCTTTCTGTCTCTTTCTGTCTCTTTTTGTTTCTTTTTGTCTCCTTTTGTTTCTTTTTGTTTTTTTTGTTTCTGTTTGTCTCCTTTTGTTTCTGTTTGTCTCCTTTTGTCTGTCTCCTCCCACGAGCCCCAAGCAGTTGCTGCTGCAGCAGCAGCAGCAGCAGCGGCAGCAACTGTGGCAGCTGCAGCAGCGATATTGACGGCAGCAGCAGCAGCAGCTGTTGCTGCAGCAGCAGCGAGGGCAAGAGCAGCAGCAACGGGAGCGATAGCAGCAGCAGCAGCAGCAGCAGCAGCAGCAGCAGCAGCAGCAGTGCACACAGCAGTAACTGCAGCAGCAACAGCAACAGCAACAGCAGCAGCAGCAGCAGCAGTAGCAGCAGAATTTAATAATTTTAACATCAGCACTACAGCTGCAGGGACAGCAGCAGCAGCAGCAGCAGCAGCAGCAACTGCTGCTGCTGCTGCTGCTGCTGCTCCCGGCTCGATGGTTGTAGTCCGCCTGCTGCTGCTGCTGCTGCTGCTGCTGCTGCTGCTGCTTAATTGTTTTAATTTTCGTATTTACTGTCGATAAACAAAAACAAAAATATAACAAAAACAAACTCAT
>NW_013570038.1:2775-3206 GCF_000499745.2 Eimeria mitis | reverse complement strand
CAATATATACGGGCCCATGCTCATACAAAGACATATCATAGGTGCTGCTGCTGCTGCTGCTGCTGCTGCTGCTGCTGGTGGTGGTGCTACTGCTACTGCTGCTGCTGCTGCTAGTGCTGCTGGTGCTGCTGCTGCTGACGATGATATGATGGTGGTGGTTGTGGTGGTGTTGCTGCTGCTGCTGCTGCTGCTGGAGCTGCTGATTCTGCCCCTGGTTGTAGTGGAGGTGCTGCTGCTGCTGTTGCTGCTGCTGCTGCTGTTGCTGTTGCTGCTGCTGCAGCTGTTGTTTTGTTTCTGCTGCAGCAGCTGCAGCAGCAGCAACAAAACACGTATCTCCTTTTCGTGCTGCTGCAGTGGAGCTGCTTCTGTTTGACTTTTAGGGTTTAGGGTTTAGGGTTTAGGGTTTATGTGGTATGGGGACCTCATTTCTG
>NW_013570038.1:2433-2675 GCF_000499745.2 Eimeria mitis | reverse complement strand
TTTTTTTTTTTTTTTTTTTTTTTTTTTGTTTTGTTTTTTTTTTTTGGTTTGGGTTTGTTTTAGGTTTTGAGTTTATTGAAAAAAAAAAAAAGAAAAAAAGTTTTAATTGGGGGGGTTGGGTGTAGATACACCCCATTTACTTATAAAAATATTTATATTTATTTATTTATTTTTATTTATTTATTTATTTTTATTTATTTATGTTTATTTATTTATATTTATTTATATTTATTTATTTTTAT
>NW_013570038.1:2171-2306 GCF_000499745.2 Eimeria mitis | reverse complement strand
TGCTGCTGCTGCTGTTGCTGCTGCTGCTGCTGTTGCTGCTGCTGCTGCTGCTGCTGCTGCTGCTGCAGGAAAGAGCGTGGAGGGGCGGCCTATACACGCCTACAGAGTAGGGGGTATCCTCAGGCTGTACCACCT
>NW_013570038.1:1836-2071 GCF_000499745.2 Eimeria mitis | reverse complement strand
GTTTAGGGTTTACCTTGATACAAATGCCTTTCTTATGCGGTGCCCCCTCTAACCATTTGCTGCAGCGACAAACAAAAACACACAAAATATAAATATACAAACCTCTGCTGCTGCTGCTGCTGCTGCTGTTGCTGCTGCTGCTGCTGCTGCTATCCCTGCTGCTGCTGCTGCTGCTTGTGCTCCTGCTGCTGATACTACTACTGCTGCTGCTGCTGCTGCTCCAAGTACTGCTACT
>NW_013570038.1:742-1078 GCF_000499745.2 Eimeria mitis | reverse complement strand
GTGCTGCTGCTGCTAATGATAGTGCTGCTGCGGCGGATAATGATGGCTGTGCTGCTGCTGCTGCTGCTGCTGCTGCCTTTGTTGCTGCTGCTGTTGCTGCTGCTCTTGCTGCTGCTGCTGCTGCTAACCTAGCAGCTGCACACTCCCCCGAGGCCCAAAGGGGTACAAAGGGGCCCCCATAAGAAACGAGGGCCCCAGCAGGTCTGCTGGGGGCCCCCCCAGGGGGCCCCCAGGGGGGCCCCCAGGGGGGCCCCCTCTGTATGAGGGGGCAGAGAGAGAGGCGGCGGCTTGCGATGCAGCGCAGCAGCATCTTGTTGCTGCTGTTGTTGTTGTTGT
>NW_013570038.1:0-271 GCF_000499745.2 Eimeria mitis | reverse complement strand
TGATAAACAGAAACTACGACTACCACTTTCAGTCCTTTGGGTATATATATATAGCTAGCTAGCTAGCTAGAGAGATAGATGGATAGAGAGATAGATAGCTAGCTAGGTAGATAGATAGGTAGAGAGATAGGTTGATAAACAGAAACTACGACTACCACTTTCAGTCCTTTGGGTATAGCTAGCTAGCTAGATTGATAGATTGATATATTCAAAGATTGATAGATAAATAAATAGTAGATAGTTCGCAACCCTAGCAACAACCTTACCAGCA
>NW_013570037.1:9912-10143 GCF_000499745.2 Eimeria mitis | reverse complement strand
ATATATATATATATATATATATATATATAAATATATATATGCGGCCTATAGAAATCCAAAAAACAAAGCTTGTGTTCCATCGTCATCAATAATAAACAAAATAAACAAATAAATAAACAAAAAAACAAAAGAACAAACAAATAAATAAACAAAAAAACAAATAAATAAACAAATATATTAATAAATAAACAAATAAATAAACAAATATACTAATAAATAAACAAACAAACA
>NW_013570037.1:9573-9812 GCF_000499745.2 Eimeria mitis | reverse complement strand
TATATATATATTTTTTTTTTTTTTTATTTATTTGTTTATAACTCTGTCTCCTGTTTGTTATTGTATTGTTCTGTTGCTATATTATAGATTTCTTCTTTTTGTAGTTTATGCTGCTGCAGCCTTTCTTTGAGTTGCTGTTTCAGTTGCTGCTGCTGCTGCTGCTGCTGCTGCTGCTGCTGCTGCTGCTGCTGCAGCATTGCTGCTGCTGCTTCTGTGTCTTCTCCATACTCAGCAGCAGT
>NW_013570037.1:9311-9511 GCF_000499745.2 Eimeria mitis | reverse complement strand
GTCTATATCTGTAACAGTTGTGAACCCACTGCTGCTGCTGCTGCTGCTGCTGCTGCTGCTGCTGCTCTCTGCTGCTGCTGCTGCTGCTGCTGCTGCTGCTGTTGGGGCCCACTGCGTGCTAGCCTGTATTGTTGTCTTTAATTTATTTTCTTCTTCCCATAGAGGAGACACCACAGACAGCAACTCCTTCATTACGTCCC
>NW_013570037.1:9056-9211 GCF_000499745.2 Eimeria mitis | reverse complement strand
ATATATATATATATATATATATATATATATATATATATATATATATATATATATATATATTTATATATTATATATTTATATATTATATATTTGTATGTAGCTGCCTTCATTTATTTTATTATATAAAAATATAAAAAATAAAAATAAAAAATAAA
>NW_013570037.1:8628-8856 GCF_000499745.2 Eimeria mitis | reverse complement strand
AAGGGTTTAGGGTTTAGACACTCCCGGTCGTCTTTATACCCGCAGCGAGGGTTTAGGGTTTCAATACACAGAGAAGCAAGGACAGTCTAGGGTTTAGGGTTTAGGGTTTAGCGGCTAGGGTTTAGGGTTTAGGGTTTAGGGTTTACCAAACTTTGCTTTACGAGCTGCGAGCTTTTCTTCTTCTGTCATATCGGGCTTAATAACTACTGAAAGAGAAAAAATAAAAAA
>NW_013570037.1:7924-8564 GCF_000499745.2 Eimeria mitis | reverse complement strand
ATATATATATATATATATATATATATATATATATATATATATATATATATATATATTATAGAGTATACACATAATATATAAATAAACAAATAAAAAACAAATGAACAGAATAACAAATAAAAATGCAGCAACAATAGAATAGATGTGCGACGAAGAGACATATAATTTGGGGTTTAGGGTTTAGGGTTTAGGGTTTAGGGTTTAAGGGTTGAGGGGGACAGCAGAGAAAAAGAGGCAGAGAGAAAGGAGACAGAAAGGAGACAGAAAAGAGAAAAAGGAGATACAGAAAGAAATAAAGGAGAAAGATAAAGAGAAGAAAGAGATACAGAAAGAGAGAAAAGAGAACAAGAAAGAGGGGAGACAGAGAGACAGCAAGGAGACAGAGAAAGAGAAGGAGAGACAGACAGAGAGAAAAAGGAGACAGATAAAGAGAAGAAGGAGAGACAGGCAGAGAGAAAAGAGAAAATGAAAGAGGAGAGAGACAGAAAGGAGACAGAGAAGGAGATACAGACAGAGAGAAAGGAGAAAGATAAAGAAAGGAAAGAGAGACAGAAAGAGAGAAAAGAAAAAAAGAAAGAGAAGAGAGACAGAAAGGAGACAGAGAAAGAGAAGGAGAAACAGAGAGAGAGAAAAAGGAGAA
>NW_013570037.1:6559-7756 GCF_000499745.2 Eimeria mitis | reverse complement strand
TGCTGCTGCTGCTGCTGCTGCTGCTGATCCAGCTGCTGTTTCTGCTGGTGCTGCTGCTGCTGCTGCTCCATCTACTGCTGCTGCCGACGCAGCAGCACCCGGGGCGCTGGCGGCGTTGCTGTTGGGTATTGCATCAGCAGCAGCAGCAGAAGCTCCCCCCTGCAGCCGTTCTATGAGCTCTGACTGCAGCATCAAACCGAAACCCTAAACCCTAAACCCTAAACCCTCCACCCCAAACCCTAAATCTAAGAATACGAAACCACTGACCGCAACCGGCAACAAGTACACCCAGAGGCTACTCAACAACAGTGTAGACATGCAGGTGTACGTACACCTGGCGGTGCCTATTGCATATACAGATGTAAGATGCATGCAGGAGATGAAGGATCTGCCGGCGTTGCCCACACTCGGTGAACACACCGAGAAGATACACGGGGGGGGTGAGCATACACCCCAGCATCTGCAGAGCAGGCCTTGAAAGAGCATCTGTTTAATGTGGTGTTTCTTACCTTCTTTCCTGTGGTCGGGAGGCCCCTCTCTGCGAGCAGATTCCGCAGGTCTGCCACTTTCATGCTGTTGAAATCGGGGGGGGATGACTGCGCCATTTTGGCCTCCCGTTGTTTTTTTTTTGACTCAGATGATTTAAAAACAAAAATAATGAACTTTGATGAATTTCCGCAAAAAATCCATGCAGGTTTCGCGGAGAACAGATACTAAACACCAAGCGTATGCTGGGGTGTATAGGCAGCTGCACCTTGACGCTCCACCGCGGGAACTTTATAAAATATTTATTTTTATGAATATTTTACCAAATAAAAGTCAGAAAAACACCTTTTTATACACAAAGAGCAAATTCAGCCCCTCAGAAGACCTAAAACCACCACACTGGGGGCCCCCCAATAGCAGTAGCAGCACGTCGCTTCATACCGTCTGCTGCAGTAGTTTCACTTGCCTGTGCATATTGAATAAATAAATAAATTAATTTAAAAAAAATAAATTTAATATTCCCGTAAATATCCCTTTTTGTTGCTCTTACAGCTCCTCGGTTTTGTTGCAATTGAAGCCATTCATACAAATTCTGCAGAAGTTGAATTTTTCTTGTTTCTGCTGTCGAGCTCTGAAACAGAGTAATATATATATTTGCATATATATATACTTATTTGTATACTTTCTCATACATACACGTATGCAAATATA
>NW_013570037.1:6115-6466 GCF_000499745.2 Eimeria mitis | reverse complement strand
TATATATATATATATATATATATATATATATATATATGTATATATATATATATGCATTCAAATATATCGATATATAGCGATATATTGAAGCTGCTGTATATTCATATATCTGGATATATATACAAATTTATTACTTATTATTAAGTAATAATAATTATATGTGAACCCACATAAATATATGCGTGTGTATGTATGCAGATGTAACTCAGTGTTCTGTAATTATTATTAGTATAGACATCTGTACACACATATATTTATGTGGGTTTACATATCTATACACATCGATATGTATAAACATATGAGGATGTATTACTAAAGTTATATTATATCTAACATATCTAGAAGGGCGAG
>NW_013570037.1:5686-5947 GCF_000499745.2 Eimeria mitis | reverse complement strand
TATATATATATATATATATATATGTTTTTTTTTTTTTTTCTTTTTCGTTTGAATATAGAGCTTTGTTTTTTGCGTTGAGAAGGAACGCAGGCTGCGACAGCATTAGTCTTATTAATAAATTAATAATAAATAAATTAATAATAAAAAAAAGCATACAGTTGTTTTTTTTTTAATTGTTAAATAATTAATAGATTAATTAGATTAATTATACTAATTAAGCTTCTTGTTGTTTATAATCTATTTATTTCTGAGGGGAAATCA
>NW_013570037.1:0-5655 GCF_000499745.2 Eimeria mitis | reverse complement strand
TTTTTTTTTTTTTTTTTTTTTTTTTTTTTTTTTTTTTTTGTTGTTGTTGCTGTGTAGCGCTGGCCTTTGTGGCGATTTGTCTTATTTCATTATTTGTAATTAAAACTTTTTTTTCTGTTTTCTTTTTATCCTCATCAACATTATCTTCTTTTGTTTCTTTTTTTCTTAGTATATTTGTTGTATTTCTTGCTTTTTTTTTAGTTTTTATTTCTTTGTTTTTCTTCTTTTCTTTTTGTTTTATACGTTTACCTGAGGGAACGAATGGCATAATAAAAGCCAATTAAAACAAATTAGGTGAAACAGTATCGTCTTGTATCTGCGGTGT
This sequence comes from Eimeria mitis, assembly GCF_000499745.2. Classification (NCBI taxonomy): domain Eukaryota; phylum Apicomplexa; class Conoidasida; order Eucoccidiorida; family Eimeriidae; genus Eimeria; species Eimeria mitis. The sequence goes on along the minus strand of NW_013570037.1, from coordinate 5,330 downwards.
ACATACACCTCAAACAAACGCAGGTGGAGCAGCGGAAACAGCAACATCAGCAGCAGCAGCACCAACAGCAGCAGCAGCAACCGCACTGACAGCAGCAGCAGCAGCAGCAGCAGCACTATCAGCAGCAACACGAACAGCATTGCAGCTCTAACTGGCTTTCTGTATCTGAACACAAAGAAATCAGGTGGGGCCCCTATAGCCTTTTCTCCTCGCTAGGATGTGTTTGTGAATAAGATATGTTTATAATAAAAATAAAATATGTTTAATAATAAAATATATTTGTATAAATATCTGTTTATTTATAATTTATGTTTGTTGTTAAGCTATGTTTCTTGCTGTGTGTGCGAATGGGGTGTATATGCAGTTTCTATTATTCCCTATAATAATATTCACGCTTTAATTATATTTTATTTTAATTTATTTAATTTTATTTTATTTTATTTTAATTTATTTTATTTTATTTTTGTTTATTAAGTCAAAAAGAAAAGACCCAAAGAAGAGAAAAATATCCTCGAGGCGTTTCCGAAAGCCTATGAGACAGGGGGAGTAACAACACCCCATGCCTGCTGCTGCTGCTGCTGCTGCTGCTGCTGTTGCTGCTGCTGCTGCTGCTGCTGCTGCTGCTGCTGCTGCATCTCTTCATCGCTTTCTTCATCCTCGCCGACAACAATTCCACCTACAGGGGTGTTGAGCCCGGGTGTAACTGCAGGTGTTTGTTTAATATATATATCAGCTGGGCCCTCATCGAAGGCCCCCCATACTGTCTCTATATTTTTTTCACTGGGGTTGCTGTTGCTGCTGCTGCTGCTGCTGCTAGCTTCTCCCGCCCCACCACCACTCGATCGGGTGCCTGTACACTCCGTGCTGTTAGCGCAAGAAGAAGCAGCATTGTTGCTGCTGCTATTTAAGCATTCTATATCAGCAAGAGGGTCACCCTCATAAAACAAATCTAACTCTCCCTGGCTCAGGGGCCTCCTACCCCCATCTATTCTCCCCATAAGAGTTGCTGCGTTTTCTTGTCTTATTACATCAGCAGAACAAATAGAACGGGGGGCCCCCCGTGTAGCTGATGGGCTATTGAGGTGCATGGGGGCCCCCTGATGGGGGCCCCGATGGGGGCCCCCCCTCTGTGGTGGCCGTACCCCAAGAGATAAGAAAGAACCCCTGAGGGCCTCCTCTTCTGTCTCGTATTGTCTTAGTGCTGAATCTGAATCTATAGAAGCAAATGCAGGCAGAGGCAAAGAACCACACAAACGAACAGAGCCCAAGTGAAAAGCAAGAGAGCTGCAAGGCCACTCTATACCCTGTGGGGCTGGGATCGAACGATCCCCATCACGATCCCGATCCCGGAGCTCGTTGGAGCCAGGCAGAATACTGCTGCTGCTGCTGCTGCTGCTGCTACATCCAGCAGCAGCAGCTGCTGCAGCTGCTGCTGCAGCAGCAGGGTTAGCTGCAGCAGCAACAGGGTCTGTCGGTGCTGAGAGTGCATGCAAGTAGTGTTCTGCAAACACGCGCATATCTTTCTGTGTTTCATCCTCCTCCTGCTGCTGCTGCTGCTGCTGCTGCTGCTGCTGCTGCTGCTGGGTTTCTACTGCTGCTATAAGAGCTCCATACATTCTCCCCATATCTCTCACTTCGTAGCTTCTATCAAACGCAGCAAGCTGCAGCAGATACCGCAGCAGCAGATCTAATCGAGGGAAATGTTCTTCGCTCTGTGCCCGTGAGGGGGGAGGAATCAGCCGTTTCAGCTCTCCCTGTTGTTTATAGGGTTCTGTATTGAGTGTATCTGCAGGGGGGCCCCCCCCCTCCCTGGGGGCCCCCCCCTCCCTGGGGGCCCCCCCCTCCCTGGGGGCCCCCCCCTGGGGGCCCCTCAATCTGTTTTGACGGTGAAAAGCCCATAGACGCATGCCGAGGAGGAGAATTTGCAGCTTAACCTCTTCTGCTTCATCTATGAATCCTCTGGCTAGCTGCCTGAGAGCATCAGCAGCAACCCAGGATACTTGGTAGTGGTATTTGCCTATAACCCAGATCAACGATGCTCTTGCTGCAGGAGAGAAAAGACGAGAAAGCTGAGCAGCTAAGTGTAATACAAGCCGAGACAGAGTCTCACTATCCTCCTCACTCTGTTTCTGTTGTACTAGGGTTCTTACTCCTACAACAGCCTCAGCAGCAACGCATGCAGAAGCAGAATCAAGAAGAGAAACAAACAAACGCATGCAAAATATCTGTGCTTGTTTATGTTCTAAAGCCAATAAAGTTAATACACGAAAAGTAGTAGCTGTAAGAGATTCATCACCAGCCCAGTGTACATACACCCGAAGCTCAGGCAGCAACACAGACAAACAAGAAGGGAAAGCTAAACCAAAACATTGTAATAAATAAAGTTTTTGTTGACGCACGGGGTGTGAATCAGATTGTTTAAGAAAAAATTCTCTTATATGCGGCTGAAACAAAAAAGGAAAAAGAGAAACAAAAGAAGTGATCACGCGCAGCAACGTTTCTTTGAAATCATTTGGGCAGGTGTACATACACCGCAGCAAAGGTAACACAACACAACCCCAACATGAAGGGGGAAACAAACACTGCACCGCAGCACTAGCAGACACAACAACAGCTACACTGTCGCTGCTCAGCAGCAACTCAAGGGCCCCATGAAACCTCTCGTAATCTTCAGGCACAGGCTTATACTGCTTCTTACCAACACCCCCCCCACACCCGTTAGATATATCACCCTGGGGGCCCCCCTGCATAGGGCCCCCATGAGGGGCCCCCTGGGGGCCCCCATGGGGCCCTCCGCCTTTCCCGACGTTCCGAGAGGCTAAGAAAGCGAGAGACGAGAGGCGGGGGCCCCCACCGGCGCCCCCACCGGGGCCCCCAGGGGGGCCCCCAGCGCTGCCGAGGTGAAGAGAGTGGTTTGTGTGGTCTGCAGCTTCACGCGGATATGAAGAGGTTTCCTGGGGGCCCTCATGGGGGCCCCCCTGGGGGCCCTTTTCTGCTGGTTCAGGTTGTTTAAAGAAACAGCGGCAGTACCTTGTAAGCAGATCAACAGCTACCACCTGGGGCCCCGGCTGCAGCAGAGGCAGATTGGTGACGAGCCGAGAGTAGAAAGGATGCAGCAGCGCCAAAGCCTCCTCCTGTGAGCAGCCCCCGCCTACCCTGCTGCTGCTGCTGCTGCAGGGGGGGGCCCCCGCATCAGAGACCTCACCCTCGGGGCCCCCATTGCTGACGCACGGCCCCTGCTGCTGCTGCTGCTGCTGCTGCTGCACCGGGGGGCCCCCTGATGCTGGGGCCCCCTCGAGAAGAGACTGAAAAAAGATGAGGCGAAAGGAGATCAAGGCAGCGCCTGATACCGCTAGCTCTCCGTCTCCTATAAGCTGCAGCAGCAATTCAACAATCTCTTCTCTTTGGTCTGTATCTAAGAAATAAATTTTTGCTGCTGCATGCGCTGCTGTTTTGCGTACGAGTGGAGATGTATCTGCTGCAGCACGCTTGAGGCTGTGCAGCAGCAGCTGTACAATCTCCAAAAGATATAAAGATGATAAAGACTTGAGAGCTGCTGCTCTCACCACATGCGCGCTGCTGTATAGATCTTTCTGATAGCAGTTTACAGAAAGCAGAGCCAAGTCTGGGTGTTCATGTGCATGCTGCACGAGGTATAGATACACCAGACGTTTGAGCTCGAAGTCAGGGGTAGATAGGTTCTTTAGTACGTCTGCAAAGAACAAAGAAGAGCCCGCATCAGCCCCAGGAGTGTATGTGCATGCAGCAGCAGCTTCTGCTGCTATTGCACGACGCAGGCCCACTAACTTCGTCTCCGTGCTGGGACTTGATAGCTGCTGCCGTATCTGGCTGGCCTGTATCTCCCCCTCTTTGAAATAGCTGCTTTCACTCGAGCTCACAAACTTCAGCAACGCACGAACACCCTCCGATGCTTTCTGCACCAGCGGCGCAGCTGCCGCCTGCGTCGCGCTCCGCACCTTGCCCACTTGCTCCATATCTTCAGCTCAGCTTTCAGCTGCGCTTCAGCGGGATCAAGGGCTGCAAGCAGCAACGCTGCAGCAGCGCTGCAGCAGCGCTGCAGCAGCGATGAAGCAATAGGTAAGAATATAAGAAAGCCCTATTGGAGGCCAGCAGGCCACCGCTTGCTAGCGGAGATACAGACGGAGAAGATACCCATGTATGTAGAGAGACGAAGAGTGCAGATAAAACAGAAAAAAGAAGAAGAAAGGGGAAACGAGGAGCCCCAGACAGTTTATGTACGATCCTGAATGCTCGCGTACGCCCACCGAGGCTACCTCTCAGTTGCTGCGAAACCTGCGGCTCTTCGTCGAATAAAATGACAGAAATCAGTGGAAAAGGTTTATTTATGCTTGCTTTCCTTTCAGGGATAAAAGCTAAACACGGGGCATCGCATTTAATAGGCGGATCCGTTGTCGTCTCAGTCACCTCTCGCTACACGAGAGCTCAGGATGACTGACCGCTTGAAGCCGCAGAGAATCCTCGGCCCTCAGGGTAAAGCATAAAGATAATGAATGGAAAACAAAGATTTCTACAATAAGAAGAGGATGTTTAATTGAATGGCGAGGAAGAAGAAGGCGAACAAGGATGCGTGGGATTACAACAGCGGCGCAGACAGCTCACCACCGACCCGCTGATTTGTCAGTAACCAAGAAAGCCAAAAGATGATCTTTTGGATCAAAAGATAGAGAATTACTTGTTTTATTTATAAAAACAAAAAACAAGAAAAACCGTTCATAATTCATCAACGATCGACCGACATTCAACACGAGTCGCAGCCCCCCGTCGACCGGAGAAGCGACCGGGCAGAAGAAATTCATGAATTGAAGTATTGAGAGAAAGCGCCGGTATCTGTGTTTTGTTTTCTCAATTTTTTGTTGTATTTGTTTAAAATTACACTTTATTATATGCTTGTCAGTACCCCGCAAACAAACTCCTCAACAGTTATACAAGGATTGCCTTCACAGCAGCCGCCGACGATGGCTGCCGGTCTCAGTCGCTGCATTCATCTTTTTTAGCTTTTTGTGTAGTTTTATGAATTAGTAAGAATATAAAAGAAAAGAAAAAGAGAAAAACACGGGATTCCTGGCCTCTTGAGCCTAATAGCCATAGATATTTTGGCTCTCGCTCACACAATAAGTTGTTTAGTGTTTATATAAACACAAGAAAATGTTAAACAAAAAAAACAGAAAAAAGCATTTGCACACACACATAAAGAAACAAGAACACCACAGAGCTTCATTGCACCCTTCACTGGTGCTGTAAACAATACGCTAATTATAATATATATATATATATATATATATATATAT
>NW_013570036.1:27719-29092 GCF_000499745.2 Eimeria mitis | reverse complement strand
GTTTCTCCCATGCTCAGTCGTTCAGGATTTCTTAGGTTTCGCATCGTACTACCCCAACTTGATTCACGGATCCGTTCGATTGCCACTCCTGTAACAGATCTACTTAGGAATGACATTAACTTTTTCAGACAGAGAGTGACGGCGTAGCCTTCACTAGCCTCACCAGACACCTGACGTCTGCCCAGCACGTGTGCTCCCGCATCTCGACAGACCTTTGTACCTCTCAGCCGATGCCAGCGACACAGCAGTCGGGGCGATGCTCTGTGAACATGCCAATAACTCGAGGAAACGTCAAATAATTGCTTCCTCAAACTGCAGGCTCCACGATCGAAGAACAACTGGCCTCCTCTCCAGTTTCCAGGAGACATGGAGCTGGAGGCCCAAGTTCCTGGGGCCGGGAGACAGGAGGTCGCCCTACAGGTGTTGGAATGCACCCTGATGCAACTCGTTCTACAAGGCAGCCTCGCATGAACAAGCCTTTTTTGCTGCATGCGGTCACACTCCAGATAATTTCTAAGCGCTTATTTGGCCCTTACTAGACAACCTGCCTCTAAGTAGATGTGCATATCCCCCCTTAACNATTTCTAAGCGCTTATTTGGCCCTTACTAGACAACCTGCCTCTAAGTAGATGTGCATATCCCCCCTTAACACGGGGCGGGGCATACTCCCCCCCTCATGCAGGCCATGCTGCTGAGCATGCTACAGGTGCGGTACTTGGTGAAGCGTGGTCTGCCTGCAGCTAGCACAGGGTACTTCACTTGGCCTTCGTGTGCTACTCCTAAGTGAGTAGAAGTGCTCCATACGTGTATACAGAGGTAATTCATGCAGTAAAAGAAGCTTCATCGGAAATTCCTTGTGTCCACGCGTCAGGCTAGCTTGCATCGCCAGCCACAGCGAGGTGCGCTGCAACTCCATTTATTAGGCTGCCGCCTCCCCCATAGCTCTAGGCCATGCGCTCAACGTCCTGGATGACTAGGGGCAGGACAGTGAGGTCAGCTGCTTTGGGGAAACGCCTTCCTCAAGTCCCTACATGCGTTACATTACGCCTCTGTGCTAGAACAATGCCGGAAGTCCAGTGTTGTACCTGACAGCATGAAAAGGACAAAGCGTAGAAACGGGTGTCTAAATGCCATATAATAATAGAACGAAGTACAAAAGTGTGGCGAACTGCTGTCGAAGAAGGTTATACAGGTCACGTGTCTTTTTTCATGCCCCGTTTCCCGTTTACTGGTGTATAGTTCGGAATCCACTACGGAGAATTCACTGAAGGGGGACAGCGATGGTACAACGGCCACAGAAAATAAAGCTTTCAAACAATAGAACAAAATTACAATGGTGATTTGTTAGTGGTTACGAGCCTTTTATCGAGACA
>NW_013570036.1:12249-27367 GCF_000499745.2 Eimeria mitis | reverse complement strand
ACTGGCGCTACGCGTCCGAGCGAACACCTGGATATGCAAGGCACTTCAGGTGCAGCGGAAGCTTCTTCTGTCCATGATGCATTTCTCAGTTATATGCCTTCCCCCTCGACGGGGATGGAACATGACGTCTCACAGCCAATACTGAATGCCTCCTCCCCCACCCGTCCCGTTATTACGGGGGTTGCCCTTATGCTAGCGCTATTTGTTGCCACATTTTTGGTCTTAAGATGCTTCCACCATATTTCAACAATGTCAAGTGCGTCTAAAGGAGCAAGCAGTCGCCGTCTTTCAGATCATGGACGGCATGACCCCTGCGATGCTCCACAAGACCGTGAAGAGCAACAACAGCAGCAGCAGCAGCAAGAAGACGTTGCTGGGGCAGCCGGTCCTCTGCCGGGAGCTGTTGCAGGCGCGCCTTCCGGAGCAGAAGCGGCAGCTTCAGCGCCGTCAACACCTTCCCTCCCAGCAGGTTATTCTAGCGCTGTCCATTTGGGTCTGCTCGACGTTTACGAGAAAACCACGTACATGAATTCGTGGTTGTCTGGCGCAGATGCCGCAGCATCTAGCGTTGGAGTTGGAGGGACTGAGTTTGACGATCTTCTGCGTGACGGCGTCAAAATCGTAGGGGAGCTGCAAGCAGTCACTTTCGCTGGTCATGTTGGGGAAGAAGACCGTCGAGACTTCCTTAAAACGCTAGATCAGTGTAGGAGTATGACAACGCGTCTCGCTAAACAAAGGGAAAGTAGTTGCATTGATGTTTGCGAAGTGAAGGCAAGCTCCCTTAGATCTAGATTCGTCGGTTCCTCCAGGCATCTAGAAAAGACGCGCCGTGGACATCTTCTCCAGCCAAGCGACCCTGAAGTTCAAACAATGGTAGGTTTGAGAGAGGCTGTAAAATCAGCGCAAAAGGTATACAATGATACGAAAAGCATGTTTCCTGATTTCCTTAGACTGAGTGGTGTTCAAAACTCTTTAAAAACTCTTTCAGCAGCTATCCAGGAAGTGGAAGATTCCCTGATGTTGGCGGCTAATGCCTGCGCGGAGAGCTGGGCACGCCATCTCAAGGCTCTGCAGCCAACAGCTCAGACAGAGGGACCAGATGGAGAACGGGCCAGGCAAAAGCTGATTGAGGGGATGGACACCGCAAAGCAAATGCAAACCAAGCTCCGCTACATTTCCGGGAAAGAGCCGTCACTGTAAAAACACTGAGGGACCCCGGAGAGAGTCTTTGGCATCGTGCACCCATAAGTGAACCTCCACAAGAGGGCCCGCCATGTTTTGCGAGGGCCCCTTTTCTTTATGCGGGCGTTGTCGGTGCTTGAGGTTCTTTTGAGTTATGTGCACTTTGGAGATAGGCGCGCTCCACTTCCATGCTTCGCCACATGTTTCTGCTTTTTGAAGTGTACGCGGATTATATTTTCCTTTTTGGCCGCATGTGTATGTGCAATAGATGAAAATTCATCTCGGCGCCTCAATGCTCAATATTGTTGTTTCGCAGTGTAGGGCCAATGATGCCCTGCGCGTCATTTTATTTTGAGCGGAAGATGTGTTGGGTACCCTCCTAGTTGTGTTGCCCACTTTCCCGTTGTTTCTGCCGCCTCCTTAGTACAGTGTATGCGGCCTTTTATTGTGAAGACGGCATTTGTATATTTATTCTCCAGGTGTTTCGTTTTTGCCTACATGCGGTCGTCCAATTTCCTAGTGCGGCGAGCATAACCAAATTTTTCCACAAGGAGTAAGGCCTACCCAGAGCCTCTTTCGTCAATGCCCTCTTCCAGTTACTCATGCGTAGTTCACAGCAGCTAACATGGCATTAAGGCGACTCAGGAGAAGAGAAGCAGACCTGTAGATGGCCCGTTGAATTTTATTCTCACTTGGAGCTTGCTTGAAACGGTGCTTGAAGGCAACACAGCCGCGCTGTGTTGCTAACCAACGATACTGAGAAACGCCCAGAAACGCTACGAAGTAGGGAAGCGCCCCCCAAATAGGGGGAATGTNAACCAACGATACTGAGAAACGCCCAGAAACGCTACGAAGTAGGGAAGCGCCCCCCAAATAGGGGGAATGTTGGGCTCTCTATCCTGCAAAGAAAAAAGAGGGCGCGCCCGCATCCAGCCCAAGCTGAGGACGAGAACTGCCAAGGGGAGCAGGGGGATAATCCTATGTAAACTTAGTCAGGAACTGTGGAGATAAAATGAAAAAAGGTTGCTATATTAAGCATGAACGCGCGCGCTTGCGGGACGGGTCACTGTGCTTTGGACACGGACCACTGACCCATTGGTTCGGTGTACGGGTGAATTACAAGCTCTTGTATAAAATTATGGCTGGTAAAGACAGCAATGGACGGTTTAAAAAAGTAAAACTTGTTCGTCGAGTCTCCGAAGTTCATGTTGAACAAGTAACAAATGATAGCCGAGAAGCCAGTTCGTCAAGAGCCATTGGATGCAAAACAGGCGTCCAGAACTGCATCAAAAGCATGCTTTGTTGACATAACATTGAAATCAATTGTTCTTCCCGTATGCTTGATTACAACTACCGCAAACTACCCGCATGAAGCGTACATATAGGCCTACTGTAGCTCATTTGCATCTGCCCCGTACCGACTCCAATGTAGAAGCAAAGACAACGGCGACACTAGCATCCCCTCAGGACACCAGTAGAAAGCCGGAAGACGTGTGTGGTGGCACTACCGGCTGCACTACAAGAAACCCCTTGGAGATGAAGTTCATACGCAGACAGGAAACGAATACATTCCCAGATAAACCAAGAGACCAGAAGTAAAGACATTAAGTTCAGACAGCGCCGGNCAGGAAACGAATACATTCCCAGATAAACCAAGAGACCAGAAGTAAAGACATTAAGTTCAGACAGCGCCGGATAGTTGGCGAATTCTCCTGCTTGGAACGGTATCAACGGCAAACGGGACAGAAGTTGCCAAAGGCTTCCCTTTCAAAGAGTAGGACTCAGGCCGCAACAGATGTTGGAAGCCCTTGTGCGCCTTCCCTAGGTTTCTACCCGCACAAGCACGGGAGATTAGGTACCTGGACTGGGCGCAGTATCCACAACTACGGCAGTCCATGTCAGGAAAGCTCTTCCCAGCTTCTTAAGTGTTTCTGCGCTGCATTTCTTGTGCGCATTTCGACTTGATGTACCAAAAGCCTCCAACGTTAGCTGAGGACCGTCGTGTACACGATTAGTGTCAAAAATACTCAGGATACGAGTTCTGTAGATGCAAGTGACCTCCACTACAGTATGTAAGTATCCCCGGCACGTCGGCTATGACGGAAACCGAAGAACAAGCAAATGACTTGAGAACGCCAGAAAAAAGTATTAAAAACGGCAAAGAGTCCCTAAACTAAAGGGAAATCAAACTCCTTTCTAGCCCCCTTGCCTCGCGTTTCAAGGGGCTTCTCCAGATTCACATGCTGGCACTAGTTAGTGCTTCGGTAGCATTAAGCACATTAACCTTGGCAAGTTAGCTATATCCTACCCCCAGATTTTACTGATTTATTTGTTAAATAATCGAATTACGGCGGCTGGGACGGGGCCCTGCGGGCGATGGGGGGCCCCACAATGCCCTGTGGGACCCCCTGGGGCCTAGAGTCGATAATGTGCCTTTTCTCGCTGTGTGCGAGACGGAGAGCAGATAATTCATCGGAATTAAATTGCATGTTTACGTGTGTACAGCTGAAGTTGCACTGCTTGTTACCATCTAAGGTCCTGGTCTCCCGTGCAACTGGTAAAAGGGAGAGGCGTTCTCGGTGCCTAGCCAGACTTTCATCTTCTTCCCCATTTGTGAACTATTTATCTTCTGCATGCACTCGTTCGTGTTTTTACAAGGTTAACTTCATTGATCCTTCCTTGGTTCTGGCGCGTTCCCCCGCTGCTCTGCTAATCCGATGACTTGCACACAATGACAAACAGATGCACGAATAAACTAACCTGAACAGTCCCTTTATTTAATAAAATTGGGGCTGCGGGTCTCTATACAGGGGCAGGTCGAGTAAACCAGACAGAGCCAGAAATTCAGCGTTCGCAAAGCCTGGCAGGTTGCCTCTGATGTCGAATACCAGTTGTTCATAGATCTACAAGAGCTGTAGTTTTGAGTTTCGCTCCCTCACCAGCCCTTCAAACAAATGTCAGTGATACTAAGAATGGACAATGAAGATAGAGTAATGACACGATCCTTAAAAGACATGGCTACCTGGCCCGAGGGGAAGGTAGACGCTATCGATGAAGGGCGGCAAAACTCTGCAGTGTGAATTTAAGAAAACGGATCGTTGAAACTTCAAAATTCCTGCCACTTGAATAGGGACAAAAATCCCAGTTGTGTCACAGCTTGGCGCTGGTTTCGAAGCTAGACACTTAAGTGGCGAAAAAGCCTTCCAGGGGGAAGGTAAGAAGGCTGATGCATTGAAAACGCTAGCGAAAGCATGTACCATAATGCTAATAATAGGCACTGCGTACTCATTGACATCCCCAACCGCTATATTCCATTTATTCTCGGGCAGGGCTGATGATGAGCAGCGTTGGGCATCAAGCCCTAACGGACAAAAATATGTCAAAAAACAACTACAGGGACGTATGTGTCCCTCTAAAACTCCAGGAGGATATTTTGTTTGCAGCCTGCAATGAAAACTTGTGAAGAGATGGGCTGAAGGAATGGGCTTCAAAGTGCTTCCACCATCATTGTCGGCTCTCAACGCCAACCCAACCAAACCCCAGCCCTTGTAAGACGAAAGTTCCTCCTGGTACAGACGGTATTTGGAGTTATCAACTACATTAATTTACGATCAACTTGACATTCAAAACATTTTGGTTTCTCTACTGGCACTACCGGAAACGCCAATTGGCATACTGCATTACCGATTCAAATCACCTTTCAAAACTGTACATCGACAACTTGAATCGAGTAGCCCTGCGTCCCTGTTTTCCCCTGGCGATGCCCTGCTGTCTTCGCCAAGCAGCCACCTTGCAGCTCCATGCAGCGACTCCGACTGCTCGTCCACTCTTCTGCTGCCTCGAGAATATCTAAAGAGGTGTCTACGGCGAGCCCTTTTTCTTTCTACTTCTTTATTCGTCCCCCGGCGCGCTGCAAACCCATGCAAGGCAAACACAGCAGGATGAAGCGCATTTCGTGAGTTTGTCACATTCTCCTGCGGCGCCTAGACTGGCTCTAGTCTTAAAACTCTGTTTAATGCAAACATGTCGTAGCCAGGTAGAAAACTGCCAAGCACTAGTCGTAATTTTTCGGAGACATTGAAGTATCTGCTTCACAGCAGTGCGCGCAATGTAAACCTACCTTCTAACACCATGATAATTAAATAGAAGTCTCTCTATTTCTCCAACAAGCCTTTTGAATTCAGCAACCGCTTCTGGAGGAACATCCGGTCCAAATACCACATTTTTGTTTTTCTGACGGCAATAGAATGCCTGACGCAGCAGACCAGCAAGGGAACGACCTTGGGCGCCTACACTCATACGTAATTTCTGACCTGCCCGAATCAAAAAAACCACCTCCTGCATCTCGGAGCCCCTTTCCTCCACTTTGTCATTGCCCAGAGTAACAGGAGGGTCTGCTGGGGGCAGTGGCTCGCCGCGACGTGGAATGGGAGAGGGACCCTCCATAAACGGATCCGGTGTGCGGGGTCTGGGGAAACCATCGTCAATATCTGTGTCCCCCAGTTCGCTGTAAGGGATCGCAGTTTCCTCTTCTTCGTAGCCTTCTTCGAGCTCAACACCGCCAGCAGCTCCTTCGGCCTCATCCCCACTCTCACCAACACCACTAGCTAGTACCTTCTTGAGCCCTTTGCATCCATCCTCCACTTCGTTCTTACCTGCAGATTCGCTTCTGCCTGCTTCGCCAGATCCCTTTTGCGGGGATATATAACGGTGAACGCATCTCAGGAGAAGNATTCGCTTCTGCCTGCTTCGCCAGATCCCTTTTGCGGGGATATATAACGGTGAACGCATCTCAGGAGAAGAAACAATGTTGTAGACAAAGTTCCGAGGAGTGCAACCCCCAACGCGGGGCGAATTGGAGGAGCGTTTTTTCTAGGCGGTGTACGAAGGATCTGTTCTACGAGTTCATTTTCAATCGGATTGCCAGGAGTGTACAGGGAAGAAACTTCGTTCCCATGGGGAACGGCAGCCCTGGTCAGCTCTGGCAGTAAGACGATCAGATACCCTGCAACAGCGGCGACAGCCGCAGCAGGCAGCATCTTATGATCCTTCGGAACCTCTTCCAAACACGTTCGAAACAAAAAAAAGGAAGAGGGGATTGATGCCTAGAACAATATGTTCGTGCGCAATGACACCCACGATTGCACGCAAAAAAGAGACAGAGTGCGCCGACGCCGCAGAGGGCGTCGGTTGAGGCAGTGGGCAGCAATTGGCTGGGTACACAGAGTAAATTGAGAAAAGTTAGCGATCAACCATGAAAATTAATGCATGCATTACTTCTGGCGCGCAAATTAATACATGTTGTTCTTTCTATGATAGATTTCTGTCTCTCGACACTCGGAAGNTACTTCTGGCGCGCAAATTAATACATGTTGTTCTTTCTATGATAGATTTCTGTCTCTCGACACTCGGAAGAACGTCCAAATTCGGCCGGGTACACACAGCAAATCTCCCACAGTTTAATGGTCCATCATGAATATTACTGCACGCATTATTTTTTATGAGTAAATAAATGTAGTTCGTTCCTTCCAATGACGGACTTCTACCGCTCCCTTCACGGCTCCACCTCCACGAACGATCTCTTAGCAGTGAAACATGATTCGATCTTTCGGTCGATCTTGCAGTGACATAGGTATCGTGATCTTTGAATTTGCAATTTTGAATTAGCAGAATGTGTCGATCTCTCCACTGTGCGGTGGAAAATAGCTTGTGGCTCACCGCCACTCGGCATTTCGTTCCAACAGACCGCTTCGACCCTCGTGCAGCCCAGCGTCAACCTTTTGTTATCCTGCATGTGCATACTTCTCAGTTAGCATCAATGCATTTATTCCTCCAAGACACCAGCTTTTGCCACACTCTTCCCCCAACTGTTAGCGGTGTCGAGAACGTAGTGAGTTGCAATAGAGTCAAAATATACGAGAAAAGGCCTTCCTCAACGCAGATGACCTCCGTTCCAGTCTCCAAGACACTTGAAGACCGCAACGGAGGTCGGCAGCTGCTGTAGTAGGTATGCCAGGTTCAGTTACGCAATTCTAGACCTGGAGAAACACCCTGCACGTATATTTCTACTTGTGTGCAAGCTACCTCATGCACCTGTTGACCACGTAGGTGTTTTACAGTCGTCTACAATGCTAGGGGATGCAATGAAGTGGGCCTGGTTTTGTTTGGATCTGGAACTGGGGCGACAGCAAAACTTGCTGCAAGCTGTGCTGCAACTCATGACAGGCCTCCCCCTCTCCTGATCAGCCTGTGGGCCACCTTACCCAGGACCCCTGAAACCTGGAGGGGAGATCAGTTGCATGTTACAAGAGGGGAGATCAGTTGCATGTTACAACTCTCGTTTTAAGTCGTTCGACTCCATTTGTGCTCACTACAGTCCTCGTCTTTGTAGGCATTCCTGTGGAAGGCCGGTAGGTTTCCACGAGCACGATAATCCTCCATCAAAGACTGTACAGAAATACCATTGAGCCTTCGTCCACCTCTCCTTGATTAGCAAATGTAGTCCGTGGGACTAACTTAAGCCTAGACTGGGAGATGTGCTTCTAGCGTCCCAATACATTGCTGCATATGCAGGGCCCAACAATCACGTAGGCGTCTTCTACGACAGAGCGAGAGTAAAACAGCAATCATTTGTGAACTCTAAAACCAAACAAGTAAAACACTAAAACCTTATCCACATCCTAGTACTTTTTGCAAAATATTTATCTTCTACATGTATGTAGGTGGGCGAGTACAATGTTAATTTCTTTGCTCATTCCTTGGTTCTGCGGCAACAATTCTCGCAAAAGAATGGTGACAAACCCACGAATCAGGAAAATTGCCTGCACAATCCCTTTATTTCATAACCTCGGCGATATGGGTCTTTATACTGGACGAGAGCGCGCGCTCTAGAGAGAGCCAGAAGTTCAGTGTGAGCGAAGCTTGGCTAGTTGGATTCGCTCTCAGACGCCAAGCATTTGTTAGATCTTCAGGCGCTGTAGGCTTCATGCCGCTACTTTGACGAGCTTCACTATCTCTTTAAAGTCAAGGTGAGTATCGTAAGTGTTGACTTGAGAGGGGGGACAAATTTAAAATTAGATGCATATGAAGACATGGTTACCTGACTCGAGGGAAAAGATAGACTATCTATGAAGAGCAGCATAATTCTGCAGTGTGAACATAAGAATACGCATCGTTGAAACTTCAAAATTCCTGCCACTTAAACAGGGAGAAAGGTTTCATTTGTGTTTCAGTTTGGCACAGGGTTCGCAGAGAGAGTTTTACGGGGCCAACACGCCCTCAAGGGGAAAGTTAAGAAAGCTGAAGCATGCAAGAAGCAAGCGAAAACACGTAGCCGCATGCTAATAAAAAGCACTGGCTACTGTTCACCCCCGTCCCGCTATTCCATATGAACAGCTCTGGTCTTCACGCCCTAACTTATGACAAAATGTCAGCGAAGCAACTACAGGAATATGCGTTTCCCTCTGGAACTCCAGGAAGAAACCTCCATCGCTGCATGATGTTGCTCCAACCGGGCTTTGCGGAAAGTATACAGGAGTCAAACAAGCGTCCCTGAAGCTGTTCGCGCCAGCACAGTCCGCTTACAATATCATTGCAGCCAAGCCCCACCAATTGTAAAGATAAGCTCCCTGCTGGCACAGACATTAATTGACTTGTCCACTCCATTTATTAAAAATCAACCCTACATTCAAAACATTTTGGCTTCTGTGTCGACATCACCGGAAACGCCAACTGGCGCACTGCATCGGCAATTCAAATTGTCCTTCAAAAATATATAACGACAATTTGAATCAAATAGGCGTGCGTCCCTGTGCTCGGCTTCATCTGGCCGTATGCTGCTATCATTGCCAACCGGCTGCTACAGCTTCCTGTAGATATTCCAGCGCTTCGCGCACTCTTCGTTGCTTTCGTTTTCTTTACTCTTCCCCAGGCGGGCTGCAAATCCGCACATGTCGAACACAGCAGAATGACGCGCCTTTCGTCAGTTTGTCACATTTTACTACTTGCGCCTAAACTCTCCCTAACCTTATAACCTTGCTTTATGCAAAGTTATGGATTAGCGATCTCGAAAACTGTCGAGTACTAATCGTAGTTTTTCGAAGGCCTTTAAGTACCTGCTTCACAGCAGTGCCTTTCTGCAAATATAAACCCACCTGCCAACTCCATAGTGATCATAGAGAAGCTTCTCCATTTTCTCCACAAGCTCTTTGAACTTGTCAACGAGTTCTTGAGGAACATCCTCTCCGAAATCTGAATTTTTGTTTTTCTGACGGCAATGGAATGCCTGACGCAGCAGGCCGGGAAGGGTTCGCCCTTTGGCGCCTTCGTTACTACCTGCTGCCGTACCCGCGGCAACCAACTCGGTCACCTCCTGCATTTCGCTGGCTCTGTCCTCCGCTTCTTTCTTCCCCAGGGTAACTGGGGCGTCTGCGGGGGGGAGTGGCTGGCCGCGATCTGGGATGGGATCAGGACCCTGCAAAAACGGATCTGGTGTGGGGGATCTGTGAAAACCATCGTCCATCTTGTCGACCCGCGATTCATCGTCAGAGAGGTCACCTTCTGCCTCCAAGCCTTCTTTGGCCTCACCACCGACAGCACCCGGTTGTTTATCTTCCGATGATTCACCTTCCTCTTCACGTTCCTCTTCGGCCTCAGACGGGCTGCAAATCCTCACAATACACACGCAGCAGGGTGATGCAGATCCCGTCAGTCACATTCACTGCTGCGCTTAAACTACCACTAAACATACAACCTTGTTCATTGTAAGCCTGTATTAGCGAGATAGAACACTGTCAAGCACTAATCGTAGGCATTCGAATACCTTTAAGAACCCGCTTCACAGCAGACAGTTTCTCTGTAAATCTAAACCCACCTGCCAACTCCATAATGCGCATAGAGAAGCTTCTCCATTTCAAGGACAAGCTTTCTGAACTTCTCAATACGTTTTTTGGGAGTACCCGGTTCAAACTTCGCCCTTTTGTTCTTCTGACGGCAATAGAATGCCTGACGCAGCAGGCTGGGGAGGGTGCGCCCTTTGGCGCCTGCGTTACTACGTGCCCTTTTTCCTGCGGCAATCCAGGAGAGCACCCCCTTCATCTCGTTGATTCTTTTCTCCGCTTCTTTCTTCCCCAGGGTAACTGGGGGGTCTGCGGGGGGGAGTGGCTCGCCGCGATCTGGGATGGGACAGGGACCTTCCATAAACGGATCTTGTTTGGGGGGCCTGTGAACACCATCGTCCGTCTTGCTGACTCGCGATTCATCGCCAGATGGGTCACCCTCTGCATCCAAGTCTTCTTCGGATTTATCGCCGGAGGTATCTAATCCCCCCTCACCCTCAGCATCACCACTAGACAGTAACTTCTCGAGCTTTTTGCATTCATCATCCTCTTCATCGTCATCTCCAAGATCGCCGCTGCCTGCTTCGTCAGATCCCTTTAGGAAGAAGGTTGAACGTTGAACACAACTCATAAGCAGAAACAACGCTGTAGACAACGATCCGAGAATCGCAACCGCCAATATGGGGCGGATAAGAGGAGAGGTTGTTCTAGGCGGTGTAGGCGGGATCTGTTTTCGCGNGCAACCGCCAATATGGGGCGGATAAGAGGAGAGGTTGTTCTAGGCGGTGTAGGCGGGATCTGTTTTCGCGGTTCATTTTCAACTGGATGGTTGAGAGAATGAAGGGAGGAAACTTCGTTCCCATGGGGAACAGCAGCGCTGGTCAGTTCTGGCAATAAGACGGTCAGATATCCTGCAGCAGCAGCAAAAGCAACTGCCCGCAGCATCTTATGATCCTTCGGAACCTCTTCCAAACGCGTTCAAAACAAAAAAATGAAGAGGAGATCGATGCTGAGAACAAGCCACTTCTAAGAAATGTGCTTTAGGACTGTACACAGACAAGAGACAGAGTGCGCCGACGCCGCAGAGGGCATCGGTTGAGGCGATGGGCAGATAAACAAAAGAGGCAACGTGTTCGTATATTTGTTGGGTACATAAGGTAAATTAAGCATATTTTAATGCTCTAAAAATGAATATTAATGCATACATTCCCTTTGGGGGGACCAATTCGCGCATGTTTCTCAACAGGCTGGCTTCTATACGCCGCTTCCGTTGGAATNTCCCTTTGGGGGGACCAATTCGCGCATGTTTCTCAACAGGCTGGCTTCTATACGCCGCTTCCGTTGGAATTGCGTTTCTGTAAGTGGGTACATATATTCTTAGTTGTCTGCAGGCTGGCTAGGCAACTCGAGGAACATGCTCAACAAATGTTTATCGTGGCAGTGCATTTTCTATAACGACAGAGGCTGCAATTGTATTCAAGGACTGTCGCATGCGGCAACGAAACCAACAATGAATCACAATGGTAGGAGCTCCTCTAAAGCTGCTTACTCCTCTCCCTAGCCTCCAGGCACTGTGGAAGCAGCAGCCCAGGACCTGGGGATGCGGGGGAGGGGGCACTCTGTCATGGGTTGCAGCGCACCTCGATGCAACTAGATATGTGAGCCAGCCTCACAAGAGAGCACGACGAAGATGCCTGTGTTGCATACCTTGTCTCTGTAGATACTTATTGAGCATTTGTATTTTCTTTTAGGAAGTGTATCAAGGCCAAACGAATGTTCCTAAATTCCGGTAGGCAATGTCCCACATGCAGCAAAAGGGGAATGGTTGCGCTTGCATGGAGGGTTGCCTTGCAGAACGAGTTGAAGCAAAGAGCGTTGTGTGTAAGGAGAGTCCTCGTTCTTATCCGAGGGCAGTTACTAACGGCAGTAGAGTCGAAATACTTAAGAGTTTCCAAGAAGCAGCTGGCGTCCTCTCGATTCACCAGGCTGCATGGGATCGGCTGTGTGACGAGTGTTCGCGCTCTTACCTGAGGACAGCTGTGAGGTGCAATAGAGCAGAAACTCTTCGGAGAAGAGTTGTAAACAGCAGTTTGCAGTTTGCGTACTCTCCAGTTATCAGACAGCCCGGGGCTGGCGGCCCAAGGGCCTGGTTCCAGGGGAGAGCAGATGGCCTGAGACGAAACCGTGCTGCAGCATAATCTTATATCAATGCACAACCAAGCGCTTTTGCTCCACGGATTAACAATATAGTCAACTGCTTAGTATTTACTTGCCACCCAGTGACTGCATGCACGCAAGTAGCAATAAGTACACGGGAGAACTTCGTACAGACAATGTCACACACATGAGCTGCTACGCAGATTGCTGCAACTAGCGGTGAAGGGAAAACCCAGGTGCACGCGCAACCAGGCTACCCTACTGCATCACCCAGCCCTTTAGAGAATTAATACAAGTTTACTCTGTCCTATATGGCCATCCTGCATGCAATTAGTAAAGAGTAGTAGTGATGCAAGCAGCAGTATCACATAGACCCTGCTACAGACAGGATTCTGTCCGAGCTGAAAGATCTTCTTTCGATCGTGCTTTCCTGAGGATTTAATTGCTGCTGCTAGCACCTGTTTTCAGTGAAACTAAAGTTAGCGTAGACTGCGAGTTGTGCTCAGCCGGCAATCCAACGTGTTATCGCATCTGAGGGGACCCGACACCGGCGTAGGGGTTGAATAGAACAAAGTGAGAATAACACACACACAGCAAGCATCTGTGGATATGCTTCAGAAGTAAAGGGAAATGACATTCTCTGCTAACCCTCGGTCTCGCCCAGCTCCGGGCTTCTCCGAGACACCCACACAAGCCCTAGTTAGAGTATTGGTTATATTACTTACATTAAATTTCGTGATTAAGCTTTTCCACCATGACCACATCGATTATTTTGTAGAATAATCTTTGTACAGGACCCCGGACAAGGCCCTTGGGGGCCCCGGGGCCCCCACGAAACCCTGTCCGATGGGGCCCCCTGGGGCCTCGCGTAGATTCTGTGCTATTGGTACTTGCGAGGAGAAGAGCAGATAATTCATAAGATTTAAATTGCATGTTTATGTGTATAAACGTGAAGTTTCATTGCTTATTACCATCTAAAGTCCTTGTTTCTTGGGCAACTCGGAAAGAGAGGGGCGTTCTCTGCGCGTTGTACTGGGTGGGTGTAGCTAGCCTTCTACCTTCGTTCTTATTTTCTTTACATTTTTTGTAAACTGTTTATCTTCTACACGAAATATATCATGTTGATTCAAGGTTGACTACATTGGCTCTTCCTCGGTTGCGGGCCGTTCTTCCCCTGCTGTATACTGGTACGATGCCCAGCACACAATGACGAATAAATTAACTTCAATATTCCCTTTATTGCTTTTATTTAGCGTTGTTGCACTCCACAATGGGGGCTCCTCTCACTCCTCCTCTCCCCCCAGTATACCGCAGGGCAAACTTAAAGGATTTCTAGTCTCATCTGGATCTTACGTATGAGCGTGCGTGTATGCATGCATAGACGCCTGTATATATATTATATATATATATATATATATATGTACACCAACTCATATATATAGTTATATGCATATGTTGGGTGTGTACGTGCATGCTAATATAAACATGCCTATCTACACGTGAAGAATAATAAAATAGAGATATATATTACCTATTTATAGACATACACCCATACTAACCTATATATATATATATATATATATATATATATATATGCATGAATAAACCCACACTAATGTATACACCATGTACAAAGTGCCTTCCTCATCGCCTTCCGCCGGAGGGCCCCTCAACTATATTTCTGGGCCTTTGCTGCATGCAAGGAGATATTTGAACCATGAGGCTTTCTTGTCAGCAGCAGCAGCAGCAGCATCTGCTGCTTCTCCTCCTTCTGCATCTTTAGGTATGGTCCTTCCATCCTATTCTGCGGTGTCTGTACACCTGCGGCCTGGAGGGGCTGCACCACTACACTCTGCGTACCTCTGCACCAAAACAGATAATGTTGTTTTAGGTTCCTTTGCGCTTCATCGGCAACAAAAAGGAAACGTCTCCCAGGGAATATCCATCAGACATATATGGCAGCAAGCAGCAGCAGCAGCTGCTATTGCGGCTGCTGCAGAACGCGATCAAAGGCTACAGCAGCAGCAGCAACAGCCACAGAAACAGCAGCAGGGGGCTGGTAAGAGGAAGGGAGGGAAGGCACGCATGTCTTCTGCAGGTCGAGCAGCAACAACAACAGCAGCAGCAGCAACAGCAACAGCAGCAGCAAACGTTGCTGCTGATCCCCGAGCGCTTGATGGTGTATATTCTTCTTCGTTTTATCTTTCTTTCGTTGCTGCTGCTGCTGCCCACGCGGCCACCCCTGTAGCAACAGCAGCAACTGATGCGGGTTCAGCACCCCCAGGCCGCACAAGGCTGAGGGGAGCAAATCAGAAGCGGCAGGCAGCAATAGAGCGGCTGCTGCGGCTGAGGCCGCAGATGCTTCCCTCTGTAGCTCGTGTTGCTGCTGCTGCTGCGCGCATGCAGCCCCGTGGCTGCATCGACGCAGCAGCAGCAGCACCAGCAGGTGCACAGACACTGTGGCGAGAAGAGCTAGCGACTGTTCTTCGCAACTCTTCTGCTGCTGCTGCTGCTACTGCTGATAGGGCCTTCTGGAATGCATTTGCTGTTGCTGCTGCGGATGCTGCTGAAGCATTCACCCCCGCAGAGCTCTGCAGCATTGCTGCAGCAACAGCAGCAGCAGCAGCAGCAGGAGCACCAGGATGGAAAGGGCCTAATGAACGCCATCAACAGATGCTCCTAGCGCTACAAGAACAAATAAGACGGGTAGGGATTAGGGTTTAGGGTTTAGGGTTTAGGGTTCAGGGTTTAAGATTTGAGGCTATTCATGTTATATTATTAATATAGCATAAATAACCCTAAACCCTAAACACTATTTTTTATTAGGGTTTACGAATTAGGGTTTATGGTTTGTGCTGCAGCATGCCCATAGCTACACTCTCCCCCAGCTGTTGATATCGTTGGAGGCGCTGCAGTCGCTGCAGCGGATACCTTCTGCTGCG
>NW_013570036.1:3374-12233 GCF_000499745.2 Eimeria mitis | reverse complement strand
CCACAGCAGCAGTATCTGCAGCAGCAACAGCAGCAACAGCAGAAACAGCAGCATTTGCTGCAATTTCGGGAGAGCCAGGGGTCAAGAAGAAAGCAGCAGCTATTGCGGCAGCAGCAGCTGCTGCAGGAGATCTACCTTTTCTGCTGCAGCGCATCGAGGGAACCCTGCATACGAAGCTGACACAAGCAGCACAGCGTGCTGCTGCTGCTGCTGCTGCTGCACCAGCCGCTGCCACTGCGGTTAAGCAACCAGCAGCAGCAGGGCAAAAAGAAACAGGTGCAAAAGCAGCAGCAGCAAGGGAAGAGCGACAGCCTGTGTTCTGCAGGTTACTGCTGCGGTGTCTGCGTCTCTATGCCGCTGCTGAGGTCCCCTGCCCTGCATTGTTAGAGCAAACGTTTTCTACACTTGCTTCCAGGTAGGCTACTGATGCTGTTGCTGTTGCTGCTGCTGCTGCTGCTGCTGCTGCTGCTAGAGATGCTACTGCTGGTCCTNTACTGATGCTGTTGCTGTTGCTGCTGCTGCTGCTGCTGCTGCTGCTGCTAGAGATGCTACTGCTGGTCCTGGTGCTCGTGCTGCTTACCATGGATCCCTCGTCATCGCTATCTCACTGCGGCATCTGCATTAGCTGTTTGGCTGCTGTTGCTGCTGCTACTATCTATAACTCCTGCTGCTGTTGTCGCTGCTGTTGCTGCTGATGTTACTGCTGCTGCTGTTACTGGGGGTGCTGCAGGTGCACTTGGTTTTCTACTGGGCAGCTGGTTGAGCTGGCGGAGTTGCTGCTGCAGCTGCAGCCCCAGGAGACGCCCCCAAGTGACAGCGAGGCTCTGCATGCACTTAACGCTCGTACGTTAGTCTCTCCTGCTGCAGACTGGCAGCAGCAGAAGTTGTAGCCACAGCAGCAGCAGCAGCAGCAACACTGCAAGCTCGCCTGTGCCGCAGGGCGGTGCAGACTCTTTCCACTTTAATTGCATACAACGCTCACCAAGTCCAGGGTTTAGCGTTTAGGGTTTAGGGTTTAGGGTTTAGGGTTTAGGGTTTCGGAAACGCGTGCAGTGTACACCCACAGGTGGTTGCGATGCGCTGTACAGGCCTCATAGCCGATGCAACAGCATCTGAGGTGTCTCTGCAGCAGCTGCTGGTAAGTAAAGCTGTAGCCTTGNCCTCATAGCCGATGCAACAGCATCTGAGGTGTCTCTGCAGCAGCTGCTGGTAAGTAAAGCTGTAGCCTTGTTGCCTCCTGCTGTTGCATCTGCTGTTTTTGGCTGCTGCTGCTGCTGCTTTGCAGCAGCGGCATATGCTGCGGCAGCATGTGTAGCAGAAAAAGCTACAGCCAGTTAGTGTCGATGCAACTGCTCTTGCTGCAGCTGCGGTTGCTGCTGCAGCTCCTGCTGTTGCTGCTATTGCTGCATCAGTGGCTACGGTTGCGATGTCTGCTGCTGCAGCGTATCCTTCGTGCCTACAGCGGCATGGGCCTCACCAGTCCTTCCCTTTTAGCAGCAGCTCTCAGCTATTTCAAAAATGCAGAAGACACAGAAGGAGGCCCCATTGCGGGGGCCCCTGCGTACTGCGGGATATCCCTAGAAAGAGCGAAAGCAGCAGCTCTACGTGCTGTTGCTGCTGCTCCAGCTGCTGCTGATATGGAAGAGCAGCAGCTGCAGCAGCAGCAGCAAGAGCAGCTGCTGCCNCTGCTGCTCCAGCTGCTGCTGATATGGAAGAGCAGCAGCTGCAGCAGCAGCAGCAAGAGCAGCTGCTGCCGTTGAGCACCGCCTATGTGCAGTGTTTGGCTGACACTGAAACAGCAGCAGCAGCAGCTGCTGCTGCTCTCCCCGATGGCACTCCTTCAAAGGACCAGTAAGACAACGCTGCTTCGCTTAGCCGCCAGAGCACCTTTGTTTCTGCTGCTGCTCCTGCTGCTGCTGCTGCTTTCGGTGTTGCATCCACTACTTTTGCAGCCGTTGTTTTTGCAGTTGTCACTTTAGCAACGGACTGCTGCTGCTGCTGCTGCTGCTGCAGCTGCTGTTGCTCCTGCTGATGAAGCGACCTCTAAGCAGCCGCAACTAGGGATTCGGGGATAGCGCGAAGGAAGCTGTTGCTGGAGCTGCGACTGTTGCTGCTGCAGGAATGCGCTGATGCTGCTGCATTGTTTGCTGCAACAGCAGGCGCTTGGCCGACCAGAGTTGCTGCAGCTCCTCCCCACCCTGCTGCAGGAGCTGCAGCATCAGCAAAAGCAGCAGCAGTACCTGCAGTGGTGCGGCCTTGTGCTGTCAGTCTGTTCTAGCTCGGGGGTGCAGCTGCTAGAGCTGTGGGAGGAGTTGCTAGGCCCACTGCTGCAGCTGCCTGTTGCAGAAGAGCCTGCAGCAGCAGCGCAAGCAGCAGCAGCAGGGGCGCCATGGGGAGGCTGGCTACTGTCTCGGCCGCTGCTGCAGCACGTGGAAGCAGCAGTTTCTGCTGCTTGCTTTTGTGGTGTGGCTGGTGCTGGTGCTGAGACATCAGAAGAGAAGAATGAGCTCCTTAGTGCCGCTGCTTCTGCTGCAGCACACGCAGCAGCAACAGCAGGAGGGTTTTTGTCATTCCTTCTCCGCAGCAGCAGCAGCAACAGCCGCTGCCTGAGTCAACTGACTGGAGAGTCACTGGAAGAAATGGCTGTCAATATATGCGGTACGGAGACTTACAAGGCTTGCTGTTCTCCTTGCTGCTGCTGCTGTTGCTGCTGCTGTTGCTGCTGCTGTTGCTGCTGCTGCCGCCGCTGTATTTGCTGAGGCCCTAGCAGCATTTGCTGCGGGCTACATTGCGCGCCTTCTGCTGCTGTTGTGGTAATTGGGCTGCAGGTCTTTACCGAGTGCAAAGTGCCGCTGCAGTGCTGCTCCATCTGCTGCCGCAGCAACACTCGCTGTCGCAGCAGCACCACGGGCAGCACCAGCAGCGGCAACAACTACAGCAGCATCAGCAGCAACAACAGCAGCCAGAAGAAGATTGCACTCAAGCCTCACCTGCTGCAGCAGCAGAGGATCCATCCCCAAGTCTTCGTGGGCTCCTTGCTGCGGCGTTCCCCGAGTGGCAGCAACTGCAGCAGCCCACGATGAACGCGCAGCAACTGCAGGAGGGTGACCTGCAGCAGGAGCTGCAGAAGCAGCAACAAATGCTGCTTCAGCAGCAGAGCGGACTAGTGTTTGAGCTGTTGCTGGAGTTCGCTTGTCGAGGGTCCCCCAAGTGTGTTGAGGGTTTAGGGTTAAGGGTTTAGGGTTTCGTAGGGTGTTGGGGTTTAGGGTTTATGGTCCCACGCTGTTATCGTGTTTCCCAATACATTCTGCGTTTAGGGTTTAGGGTTTAGTCATGTGAAGGCAGCTTCTGTTGCATGCTCATGAGCATACGATAGAAGCAACCTTCATATGCATATGCTGCATACATGCATCTCACCGCACAGGCGGATGCTGTAAACCCCTATCACGAGGACCATATCATATCAACAGAAGTTGCTGTTTCTGCTGCTGCTGCTGCTGCTGCTGCTGCTGCTGCAGGAGCTCTCAGGAGCTACCGCCTACGCTACTGCTGCTGCTGGATGGTTCGGAGGGAGAGGTTACCTTCGATCCACAAAGCCCTTCAGTACACCCGACGGTTCTCAGCTTCTTGCAGTCTGCAGCACGAGGAGCTGCTGCTCTTCGCAGCAGCAGTGAGAACAGCAGCAGCATCGACGCGGATAGCAGCAGCAGTGGGAATCCCAGCAACAGCAACAGCAGCGCCTCAAACGCTTCGTCTGCACTTGCTGTANTAGCAGCAGCAGTGGGAATCCCAGCAACAGCAACAGCAGCGCCTCAAACGCTTCGTCTGCACTTGCTGTACCGATGGCCCCTAAGCCCTGCAGTAACAGTAGTAGTAACACTTCTGGGGTTGCTGTTGATTCGTTACTACTGCTGCCTCAGCTGTTACGTGTTGACCAAGGTGATTCTCCTGTGCTGCAGCAACTGCTGCAGCTGCTGCTGCTACTGCCGGCTGCAGAAGGCTCAGCGAGACTTTCTGCAGCAGCAAACCGCTACTTGCAGCACCTTGAAAAGCTGCTGCTGGCAGCTCGCGTGCAGCAGCGGCACAAAGGAGTGAATCCCCGAACGCTAAGCCCTAATGCCGAGGCATAGGCATCTCCAAACAAATACAGAAATACTCTAGGTCTCCTTTTTTTGTTTATTGTCTATTGTCCAGCGGATCCTGTCCTTTTTTTGTATATTGCTGTGGCTTTGCTGCGACGACTGGTCAACAGTCCTCAGTATATATACAATATATGGCTTGCCGGGAGGCAGCAGATGGATTGAAGTGCGTTTCGGAAGCTAACTGAGATGTATGTACACCTCAGACAGGGAAGTGTGAGCCTACTGCTCTATGCAACTCTACTGCTGAATAGCAGCGCAACTAGTAGCAAAATGCTCGTTTGCATTTGTAGTGGTTGTACATACACTTGATCGTATCTTTCATGCTGCAAACTCCTAACGGTGTACTTCCCGCCCGTGTTTTTCACTGCGCAACGAAGAATGCAGCAGATGTTGCTGCTGCTGTAGCAACAACAGTAGCAGAAGCAGTAAGGAACTGCATCTGCCGCTGTGGCAGGCAGCAGCAACAGCTGCAGAGTACAACAGCAACACCAGCTGCTGCTGCTACTACTGTGAAAGGCAAAAGCTGCAGCAGCTGTGATGGTCAGAAACAGCCGCTGCAACAACTGCGTGTTGTTGCTGCGATGAGAAACAGTTCTACAAATGTGCGGAANGTCAGAAACAGCCGCTGCAACAACTGCGTGTTGTTGCTGCGATGAGAAACAGTTCTACAAATGTGCGGAAGCCCCAAGCAAGCCCCGAACACACAGCATGCATGCACACGCCACCTGTTTGTGTAAAAGTACATAATCCCTACACAAAGCCGGACACAAACAAGCCCCAATCGCATGCACGCATGCACAACCACCTGCTTGGGGCTGGAAGAACATCAAAACAGCAAACGTAAGGCCACATGCCGCTTATGCTGCAGCGACTCAGAGAAAAAAATACCAAAAAAACCGCAGCGGCTGCGGTTTCAGCTGCTGCTGGTGCGGCTGCTGCTGGCAAGCCACAGTCCTGAGCAGGAGCAACAGGGACGCCAGCAGCAGCTGCAGCAGCAACTGCCGGCAGGAGGGGCGCTCATGTTCACCGCATGTAAGTATATAGATATATATGTATATATTATATATCTCGTTTACATCTTATTTCATAGATCGTATATACACATGCATGCATTTCGTACAGGGGGGTTCCGCATATTGTATGTATCATACCATTGCATACATCCATATGTGCGCAGATGCATAGTACGTATACATACCTACGATATATATATGTCAATAATATGTATAAATAATAGCAGATACAGTCAACGAAGGCCCCATATTTCAACTTGCAATAGGCTACAGTCGCCGAATTCGGTAGTGACAAGACTTTCAGAGGCAAAGGAAGCTGAAGGGCTGCTGCGGCAACGCGCCAGGTCATTGTCCATCCACAACGCCACGCTGCAGAAAGACCCAGAAAAACANGGCTGCTGCGGCAACGCGCCAGGTCATTGTCCATCCACAACGCCACGCTGCAGAAAGACCCAGAAAAACACAGAAAAGAAACGAAGAAATCAGTTCAACATTTCAAATACGAGTAAATAAACACACATAAAAATGTATGTGCAGAAAGAGGACTCACGGTGCGTCTAGATACACAAAGCCACCAAAAATAAGGAAGCTGAAAACCCCAAGAACAATAAAAATAGTGCTATGATCACGACATAGATATGAAAAAATTAACAAAAGACTATTTGAAGCTAACGAGAAAGGGTTCAGCAAATAGCATATGCGTAAACACAGATAATTCATGGAGCTGCGTTTGCTCTTCTACTACATTTATTTCTCCCTTCATTTGCACATATTTGTTCTTTGCAACGACTGCTCGTGCTTTCGCTTGACTGCGTTGCCCTTCACTCATCAGCACGCTGAGGTTCATCTCTACGGGCTTTTTCTGTTCATCTGCAAAACTATCAATTTCCGTCCCTATGTGCATTAACTGAGTTGTAGCTTTACGTATTTTATCCTATTTTCAATGCCACTGTTAGCTATTCTTTTGATTTATATTTCGGTTGCCTTCTTATTTGAACTTCTGTTATTTACGCTTGACTCGACGTGCATCTATCTGTATTTGTGTTTTTCTAGTGACACCCATTTCCATTTGCTGTCATTCCTACTGATATGCAACTTTATGGTGTTATACTTCTACTTATTGCGTTTCTATTTGCATCATCTCACCCATCAGTCCCAACGAAAAACCCTTCACTGCGCACGCGAAGAAAAACATTGTTAGCGCCGGTCCACCAGAATGCGCGGGGGAAAGGAAACAAAGTAAACACAAAGGCTTCGCTTAACGAATGGTCTGTTGACGCATAGAAGCCCCAAACAAAAGACATAAAAGAGCGATATTTAACATAGATGCAGGCCCCAAGCAAGGAAAGCAGAGAGAAGCATTCACCTTGCACGCAAGACTCACATACGGAACAGTGGAAGCAGCAAAGAATTAATAACGGAAAATCATAGAACGTGAGGCAGCAGAACACAGGAAAAGGATGACGGAAATGTTGAACGATAAAAAAAGTTTGCTTTTGAATGTCTGCACTGTGCAGTTGAGAACCCATCATGAACAAAACGCCAGCTGTAACTTATACATAGACAGGACGCACGGCAATCAATAAAGAAAACAGAACGCATAAATGCTGCAGATATGTATGCAACAAAGAGGGCAACGGAAGATGCTTTGTTCACTTTTTGAACGTTAGAAAAAACATGATAGCAGAAACCATCGCACAGCTGCCGCATCACGTGCGTAACACGACAATATAAAAAAAAAAGTACAATAACACGCCGAAATCAAAGAACCCCACGAAAAGGCAAATGAACCGAGATACAAACGGTACACAAATCCATAATGAATAAACAACAGATGAACAAACAAACAACAGAATACAGCACCATGCAGGAAACATGGTGTACAAGGCAAACCTGGGTTTTTGTGGTCGTCGAAATGAATAGGAGAGAAAAACCCAAAGACATCTTGACTGTCGCTTGCGGCAACCAACACGTAAGGGCAGGTAGTATATAAAGCACGATTCAAAAGAGAAGATAAGGTGAAGCCATCGTGGCTGCTGCTGTAGATCAAGAAGGGCGTCTGCATTAAACACAAAACAACGCAACAGTGCATATTGCAAATGTTGAAGCCAACCAACAAAAAAAAAACAGTTCATTCATTTATGAATAGAAGATGAGTGGATGTGCAACACATGATTCACAGATAAGCAAGCGCAGAGATGGAAGGAGAAACCAAACGATAAACAAACAAACAAACAGACATCCAGGCAGGGAAGCAAACGAACACACAAACCTAACAAGAACAGTGCAGATCAACCCATGACGGAGAAGAACACAAAAACGTGCAGCTCATACGACGTATGGGAAGAGAACCCAAACCCAGCAGCAATTCACGCCGCTATAGATGGCAACCGCAGAGCCACTTATATGGCTTTAAAGCTTCATACACCACTGCCAAGGTTCAACAGCTATCTACCGGGCTAGCTAGCTAGACACCCACCCAGTTGCCGTCCCACACATACCGCTAGCTAGCCAGACGAGCACCTATATCTCACCATCTAGCTGGCTAGCTACCTTCCAGCGGAGTGAGCCACAATTGCAGAAAGCAAACAAACTGAATAGCCAGCCAGCCACGCCGTCATCTGGCTAGCTAGCTAGATAGCTAGATCGCTACACCACTACAGGGGAATAGTGAGACGTACGGAACATTTGAGTATTTCAGGTAGCCAGCGCCAAAGGGTTTCCCATGTATCTAAAGAGGNGTGAGACGTACGGAACATTTGAGTATTTCAGGTAGCCAGCGCCAAAGGGTTTCCCATGTATCTAAAGAGGTGATGATCCTTGAGCTGCCTTGGGGGCGAATCGTCATGAACTCGTGCTGCAGCAAAATACAAACGCTACACCCTAAACCCTAACCCGAGCACCACGAAACAAACCCAAACGAGAAGGAACAATGAAGGAAAACAAGTGCCCCCTCCCCCCGGCAACGCCGTTCATACAAAACTACGCTGGAACCCCGATCACTAAACCCTAATCCCCAAACCCTAAACCCTAAACACTTACAATTTTGGTGTACATGAGGTATGGGCTCTGCAGTCCTGTGGTACTATCCCTGAGAACAAACAAACTCTAAACCCCAAACCCTAAACCATAACACACTTATCCAATATGCTACCTGGCCTGGGTTGTGAGGACACGTCGGGGGATAAAGTGCGCATAGGTTTAGGCGTCAGGGTTCAAGCTTAGACTTAGGGTTTAGCGTTTAGGGTTTAGCGTTCAAGCTCAGGCTTAGGGTTTAGTGTTTAGGGTTTAGGGTTTAGGGTTGAAGGCAGAAGAGGCGTACCCAACCACGCGCCAAATGTGCGATTTCAGATTTTGGGCAGTCTGCATATCACACCCAACCGCACTGAACCCTAAACCCTAAACCCTAAACCCTAAACCCTCGACCCAATTAGCACCTTGAAAACCCTCAAAAAGCAGCGGCNTAAACCCTAAACCCTAAACCCTAAACCCTCGACCCAATTAGCACCTTGAAAACCCTCAAAAAGCAGCGGCGGTAGTTCACAACGCGCGTGCTGTTAAGACATTAAAGGCAAGAGGAATCGCTAGGCTCGTGTTCAGGGTTTAGAGCTTGCGCAAAGCAAACAACAAAATATGTTAAGGGTTTACTGGAGACAGTAGAGTTGGGGACTCGAAACATAAAAGAAGGAATGCAGTTCAGTGCA
>NW_013570036.1:0-3260 GCF_000499745.2 Eimeria mitis | reverse complement strand
CCATCAGCTCAGGCTGCAACGCGCCACACACACCACCCAAACCCTAAACCCTAGACCCTAACCCATCAATATATTTCTTGACCTTCAGGCTCAAACCCCGCGTACACGAGCAAAACCTCGAACTCTTAATTAAACCCTTATCCATAAGCCCCAACCCGTAGCCAGAACCCTAAACCCCGAACCCTAAACCGTAAACCCCACCCCCCAAACTCTATGCTCAGAAACACTGATGAAACCATGCATCAGCAAAACAGAGCGGGATATACAAAATCTATTGCTGTGGGCCATGCAGCTGCACTCTCCACCAAACCCTAAACCCTCAAGTGCTAAAGCGCTGTGGGTTGTACAACTACACTATCCACCGCTCCCTAGAGCGTAAACCCTAAACCGTAAAGCCTTAGTCTATATCCTTGAGCCCAAAGCCTCAGGTGTACGAAGTGAAAGGTTGGGGTGTATGCAGTGCACAGGTTCTGAGGCAGCGGCTGGGTGGGGTGTCAGACGGACCTCCAGAAGCTGCACGAGCGCGAGGGAGAATTTGCACAATGCCAAACTTCCTTCAAATAGAAATGCACTCATAATACGAAGGACAAAGTCAAAAGGAAGAAGACGCGCAAAGGCATCCTGTAAACCCCGAGCCGCCCACGCCGGCACATCAACCCCTAAGTGACGCATGTGCAGAAACAGCCTCGGAAACTTCAGCCGTATCGCCTCCACAACTGCCGTCACCAGCCTGCAGCAGCAGCAGCAGCAGCAGAAACAACGCATGCACAATCTATGCACACTGTATATACACTCTATGCACACTGCATATACAATCGATGCAGAGTATACTGCATATACATTCCATCTCCACTGAGGATACACCTCCTGCACAGTATACATACACTTCATGAACACTGTACATTCATTTCATCCACTCTGCAGATGCAAGTACACTCCACATGCAACCTATACTCTGAATATACTGGTTCCACTGCATATGAGGACATAATGCAAATACAATACTATGCATACAACACGTAAAATATACACATACACCATACATACACTCCGCATTCAACCCGCATACACCTCACATGCAACGCATACACCCCATATACATCATATAGGGAACGCACACACTGCATAGAAGCTACGCAGTTAGCTTATAATACAATGCATATAGGCTGCATTCACAACCAAAAACACTTTATAGTATAACGCATGCGCCGCACATACACTGCACAGATACTGCCATCGCTATACACTCCGCAGGAGACGGATCATCAATGAAAGCAAGCACAGTTAAGACTTTAGGAATATGCGGCGTATCGTTTGAAGGCTCAAGAATCACGGATAAGTGAGGGTTTAGGGTTTAGATAGGGTTTAGGGTTTAGAGAGGGTTTGGAGTTTAGAGAGGGTTTAGGGTTTAAGACATGCCATATGAAGTCTTTGCGCTTGATCACAACGTGGTCCAGCTTCTGCAGAACTGAAACGACGCCGCCCGCAACACACAAACCCTAAACCCTAAACCCTAAACCCTAAACCCTAAGCGGAACTTTCAACGAGGCGAAGAGGCGAAAAGTTTCGGTGGTTTGCACTCTATGCTATAGGCTTTTCTTTTGCGTAGGGAAAAAAGGGTTTAGGGTTTATGTGTTGCAGCAACTGCACCGCGTTTGTTTCAAGGCAAATGAGTGCAAGGGGTTAGGGATTCCGTTTGCTGACATTTGTGGGCGCCTGCGTTTCTTCTTGCGGTTTCGTGTGCCCTTTTTATTAGGGAGAAGAGAACAGAGAAAGCAGCAGGCTCGCTCATGTACAGCAGCAGGATGCAAGCGAGGTGGGGGATAATCTGAGAGGTAACACCACAATAAATACAATAAAAACAGAAAAAAAAACAAATAAACAACAAACTGCAGGCTTGGATACATCTTCTATACCCTAACAAGCAACATCATACCAAACACAAACCCTAAACCCTAAAGCGTCTCTACAGTCAACGCCCCCAAACAAACACCGAGGAAACCTTAAACCCTAAACGCTTAAACCCTAAAACCCTACGTTGCATGCAAAAACCCACGACAAAGAGAATAGAGAAAGAGGAACCAGACGAGAAAGAAGTGAGCATAGAAAGACGAAGAAGCAGGCAGAGGGACAGAGAGGACTACGGCGGCTCAACAGAAAGAAGTAAATTGAATGCACACATATCAAGTGCAACAACACAGTGTACATACACCTCAGAAACAAGGATACAGTGCATGCAACTGCAGCAAACCTACAGGACAGAACTCCAAGTTGCCTCGAAAGAAAGCAAAGAGAGCCCACAACAGCCGCCGCGCCGCAGCTTTCCCGCTAGGATTCAACAAACNCCTCGAAAGAAAGCAAAGAGAGCCCACAACAGCCGCCGCGCCGCAGCTTTCCCGCTAGGATTCAACAAACGAGAGAAGTCCGTTACGTCCTCCAAGAAATACACCGTCGTCCTAAAACACAAACCCTAAACCCTAAACCCTAAACCCTAAGAACGCCTTTTTCTTAAGCCACAACAAACTAAACAACCAGTCAGCAAGAAAAAACAGGGCGGCTATCCATGCTACCATGAACTGAAGAAACCCTAAACCCTAAACCCTGAACCCCTAACCTTAAGCCGCATAAAACCCTAGACCCTAGATGCAGTCGTTTCAAGCAGCAAGAAAGCAAACACAAACAGCGAAAAATGCAAGTGCAACAGCAGGCAGGAGTTGAAGCAGCCCGCAGTGCATATACACCCCAACATCTGAGCTTTGAAAGGAAACCCTATGCCGTAACACTATACAAAAAACCCTAAACCCTAAACCCTAAACCCTTGTTGCATGAAGTGAAGAGCGAGATACCCTTCTGCCCTTTCTATTTGTTCTTCCCAGCTCTTAGACCTCTGTGTAGGGGATCTGCTGGGCGAGCTTTCCGCTGTCTCGTGCTGCAGCAGCAGCTGCGGCTGTGACTGCTGCTGCTGCTGCTCGTAGTAATCAACGCTGTTGGGTGGTAGAGGAGGCAACAGCAGAGCCGACGAGCTCGACTGAGGCTCTGGCATTGTGGCGCTCCTGTAACGCAAAAACGGGGTCCCTTCTCCGGTTTCTGCTGCTGCTCCTGCTGCTTCTCCTGCTGCTGCTCCTGTTGCTGCTGCTGCTGAGGGCGTCCTGCGCGCTCCTTGACTCGAGACTGCAGACCTAGGAGAGGACTGAGGGTTCTGAGCTGCTTGCACCGGAATCTGCTGCTGCTGCTGTTGCTGCTGTTGCTGCTGTTGCTGC
>NW_013570035.1:5464-8729 GCF_000499745.2 Eimeria mitis | reverse complement strand
AAACAGCAGCAGCAGCAGCAGCAGCAGCAGCAGCAGAAGAGACAGAAGAAGAGACAGAGACAGAGACAGAAGAAGAGACAGAGACAGAAGAGGAGGAGGAGGAGGAGGAGGGGAGACAGTGGGGCGGGAGGTGCCTAGACACCTCAGGGTTTGGCCTTCATATGGACGATGCAGATGCAGCAGCAACAGAAGAAGATATTATACTGCAGCAGCTGCTCAGCAGAGATGTGCAGCAAGTTGTCGATGAATTAGATGTAAGTATACACTCTGTCTCCTGCTGCTGCTGCTCCTGCTGCTGCTGCTGCTGCTGCTGGTGATGGTGGTGATGGTGGTGCTGGTGCTGGTGCTGGTGGTGGTGGTGTTTTTGTTGCTGCTGCTGGTGTTTTGTTCTGGTGTTTTTGCTGCTGCTGCTGTTGATCTGCTGCTGTTGCTGCTGCTGAGCTGCTGCTGCTGTTGATCTGCTGCTGCTGCTGTTGCTGCTGTTGTTGTATCTTATGTGGTTGGGGTGTATGCACAGATGTGTTTTGTTGCTGCAGTGTATATGCAGCTGTTTTTATGTTAGTGAGGTGTATAGGCAGTTGATGGGGTGTATATGCAGCTGTGTTAGTGGTTGGGGTGTATATGGAGCTACTACTTTATGTGGTGTATATACAGCTGGGGTGTATATGCAGCTGCTGTCGTAGTATTGAGGTGTATGAACACATAAACCCATCAAAATGTTGCTCTAAATACAATTAAAATAATAAAACAAATGAATTTACGTGAAAAAAAGTGAAAAAACACGAAAAAACGTGAAAATATTTCACGAGGATTTCTACATATTTCGGGTGTATAGGCAGCTCCACCACCGTGCGCGCTCGGGTGTATACGCAGGTAAACATGCCGGAGCGTTTTGCGGCGTTGCATCGTAGTTTTGGTTCTTTATTAGAAGAATTTAATTTAATTTCTTTTTATCCTCTTAATATAAATGATGATGAAAATATAGAACAGTTTGCCGCTCTCCTTCGCCGCACCCTACAGGCTGACGAACACGATGAACCCAGAACAGACTATGATTACACAGAAAGAACATAAATTTTTATTTTTATTTTTATTTTTTTTAATTTTTATTCTTTGTTTTCATTGTTCTTGGCGAGTTTCTTCTTGCTGCTGCTGCTGTTGTGGTGGTGGTGGCGGTGGTGGTGGTGGTGCAGCAGCAGCAAAGGCTGCTGCTGCTGCAGCAGGTTGCTGCTGCTGCTGTTGTGCAGCAGCAGCAACAACAGACAGATGTTGGAAGCATTCTCTACAAGCGGAAGCATCAGCGAAAGTTTCTGCTGCTGCTGCTGCTGCTGCTAGAGCAGCAGCAGCAGCAGCAGCAGCAACAACAACAACAACACCGTTTGGATCGCATTTTAATTGTCTTCATAATTTCGTTTTTCGTTAATGGCGTCTGCAGTGTACAGACACCTCATCTGTTGCCACAGTAGATTTGGGTTTAGGGTTTAGGGTTTAGGGCCTAGGGTTTAGGGTTTAGGGTTTAGGGTTTTGCTCCTCATTAGCAGCTGCCGATACGCCGAAGCAGCAGCAGCTGCTGCAGCAGCAGCTGCTGCAGCAGCACAGACAGAAGCAGCAGCAGCACAGATAGAAGCAGCAGCTGCAACAGCAGCGAGAGCTGCAGCAGCAACAGAAACAGCTGCAGACAGCAATGACAGCTAGCGCGTTGTTTTCTCATTTCATTTTGTTTTAATTTTTTTAGGGTTTAGGGTTTAGGGTTTAGGGTTTAGGGTTTGTGTTTTTCCATTTCATTATATCTTTGCTGAGTTTGTTTTCGTTCGTTTGCTGCTGCTGCTGCAGTTTTACTGCAGCAGCAGCAGTTTGTTTCTTCCGGTTTTTGTTTTTGTTTTTATTTGTTTGTGTTTTCTTTCTTTTTGTTTTTATTTGTTTGTGTTCTCTTTCTCTTTTGTTTTTATTTGTTTTTCTCCTCTTTCTTTTTTAGCTAGCTAGCTAGCCAGCTAGCTAGCTAGCTAGCTAGCCACTGAAGCAGGATCCGTCATGGCTAGCTGCACGGGTAGTTTCAGCTAGCTGCGTCTACGCAGCTAGCTAGCTGTGTGTGTACGCAGCTAGCTAGCTAGCTGTGTATATACACAGCTAGCTAGCGGTAGCTCCTGCTGCTGCACACCTAGCCGCGAGGGGGATCACAGCTAGCTGGCTGCTGCTGCACAGCTAGCCAGAACCCCCCCCCTCTTCACCCAGCTCGCAGCTAGCTGTTTGTATGTTCTTACAGCTAGCTACTGGCTCGGTGTGTAGCTATGTATCTATGGGGGTGTCTGTGTGTGTCGTTGGTTGGTTTATGCTGTGTATAATATTAAATCCTTGTATTTATTTGTTTATTTTATTTTATTTTTGTTTTTTAAATTAAAAAAAAAGAAAAAGAATGATGAAATACAGCAGAAGGTAAGGACGATGGACCGGTCTGGGGGGCTCTGGGGTGTACATGCAGCTACGCCGCTTCTTTTTCTGCGTGTAAACATTCTTGATTTGTTTAATTTATTTTAAAATATAAAAATAAAAAGGGTTTAATTAAATAAAAAAATATAATTAATATTTATTTCATTCTATAGAAGACGAAGAACGCTGCCGATGGGTCGAGAGCTGCAGCAGCAGCAGCGGCACCGGCCTTCTGCTGCTGCTGCTCTGCTCCCGCCTTCTTCTGTGTTTTTTGTTTATATTTTTGTATTTTTATTTTATTTTCTTTTTTTTATTTAATTTATATAAAAAGAAGCCGTTTTTTTGATCCATTTCAGTCCAAGAAGCACTCTATATCTGCATATTTCACTGCTGCTGCTGCTGCTGCTGCTGCTGCTGCTGCTGCTGCTGCTGCTGCTGCTGCAGCAGCGACGACTCCACCGGGTGTCTCGATAGCAATGCCTTTTGTGTATTTTAATATTTTTTGTGTTTTTATTTAATTTTTTAAAAATGAATTTTCTTTTTTTTATTATTTGGGGTGTATCTGCCCCCTTCTTCGCTCACTGTGTGTTGATTAAGCCTTCTTCTCTCTCGCTCAGCAGCAGCAGCAGCAGCAGCAGCAGCAGCAGCAGCAGCAGCAGCAGCAGCACATGGCTGCAGCAGCAGGAGGGGGGTCTCGACCCCCCCCCAGCCTTCGTGGAGGCCGACCGCTTCCTTCGTCCTCTGCGGCAAGGGCAGCAGCTGCTGAGAGCAGCAGTGCAGCAGCAGCAGCAGCAGCAGCAGCAGCAGAATTTATTGGGTCTTGCTGCATATCCTCTCC
>NW_013570035.1:4577-5364 GCF_000499745.2 Eimeria mitis | reverse complement strand
AGCAGCAGCAGTAGCAGCAGCAGCAGCAGAAAAAGGAAACAAAGACAAAGAAAAAGAAAAAGAAAAAAATGCAGTAGCTGCAGCAAGTGCTCCTCAATATAATACACAGCAGGCGCCAGACACACCTGCTGCTGCTGCTGCTGCTGCAAATCCTGCTGCTGCACCTGCTGCTGCAGTACCTGCTGCTGCTGCACCTGCTGCCTCAGCACCTGCTGCAGCACCTGCTGCAGCAGCAGCTGCTGCTGCACCGGCCGAAGAAGCACCAGCAGCAGCAGCAGCAGGAGAAATATTAACAGCAGCACGAGCAGCACCAGGAGGAGGCGGAGCAGCAGGAGGAGGTGCAGCAGCAGGAGGAGCAGCAGCAGCAGGAGGAGCAGCAGCAGGAGGAGCAGCAGCAGCAGGAGGTGCAGCAGCAGGAGGAGGAGCAGCAGCAGGAGGAGGAGCAGCAGGAGGAGCAGCAGCAGGAGGAGCAGCAGGAGGAGCAGCAGGAGGCGGCGGAGGGGGTGGTTCTGAGTCTTCATCAGCAGCAGCAGCAGCAGCAGCAGCAGCAGAGTTGCTGAGGCTGCAGCAGGAGGTAGCATCAGCAGTACGTCATAACAAAGAAACGCAGCAGCTGCTGGAAGGTAAAGCGGACAGACCAATGGACCCCGTTGCTGCTGCTCTGCCTGCTGCTTTTGCTGCTTTCTCTGCTGCTGCTGCTCCTGCTGCTGCTGCTGCTGCTGCTGAAGAAGGAGAAATAACTTTATATAATATAAAAGACGCAGCAACAGGCAGAGAGATACTGAAA
>NW_013570035.1:3687-4477 GCF_000499745.2 Eimeria mitis | reverse complement strand
AGCAGCAGCAGTAGCAGCAGCAGCAGCAGAAAAAGGAAACAAAGACAAAGAAAAAGAAAAAGAAAAAAATACAGTAGCTGCAGCAAGTGCTCCTCAATATAATACACCGCTTGCGTCAGACACACCTGCTGCTGCTGCTGCTGCTGCAAATCCTGCTGCTGCTGCAGTACCTGCTGCTGCTTCACCTGCTGCTTCAGCACCTGCTGCAGCAGCACCTGCTGCTGCACCGGCTGAAGAGGCACCAGCACCAGCAGCAGCAGGAGGCGCAGCAGGAGAAATATTAACAGCAGCACGAGCAGCACCAGGAGGAGGAGGAGCAGCAACAGGAGGTGCAGCAGCAGCAGGAGGAGCAGCAGCAGCAGGAGGAGGTGCAACAGCAGCAGGAGGTGCAGCAGCAGGAGGAGCAGCAGCAGCAGGAGGAGCAGCAGCAGGAGGAGGTGCAGCAGCAGGAGGTGCAGCAGGAGGAGCAGCAGGAGGAGCAGCAGGAGGCGGCGGAGGGGGTGGTTCTGAGTCTTCATCAGCAGCAGCAGCAGCAGCAGCAGCAGCAGAGCTGCTGAAGCTGCAGCAGGAGGTAGCATCAGTAGTAAGCCATAACAAAGAAACGCAGCAGCTGTTGGAAGGTAAAGCGGACAGACCAATGGACCCCGTTGCTGCTGCTCTGCCTGCTGCTTTTGCTGCTTTCTCTGGTGCTGCTGCTCCTGCTGCTGCTGCTGCTGCTGCTGCTGCTGAGGATACAGAAATAACTTTATATAATATAAAAGACGCAGCAACAGGCAGAGAGATACTGAAT
>NW_013570035.1:2835-3486 GCF_000499745.2 Eimeria mitis | reverse complement strand
CAGAGACAGACGGGGTGCAGCAGCTAGTAGATAGAGCGAAGCGAGGGGGGGGCAGGCTGCTGCAGCACGCTACAACCAGAGAGGTAGCCACCAGAAACGGGTGGGCCCTACCCTCCTTCACCGGTTCCCTCAGACCCCCGCAGCAGCAGCAGCAGCAGCAGCAGCAGCAGCAGCAGCAGCAGCAGCTGCAGCAGCAGCAGGAGATACAGGAGAAAGCTCATATACAAGGGGGGATTGGGTTTTACCCTATACTCATCCTCTCAGATGTTATGGCGGGGGACGGAACCACTCTGCTGCCCCCACCAAGCGAAACCCTCCCCAGCAGCAGCAGCAGCAGCAGCAGCAGCAGCAGCAGCAGCAGCAGCAGCAGCAGCAGCAGCAGCATGATACCTCGTTACAAACGCCCATCTATGGCTGCTCTGGAGCAGCTATGTTTCTCTTTTTTTGTGTCTGTACACCGCATGCATACACTGCGTATGGTTCACTACGATATAAAACCCGAAAATATATTAATATCTAAAAAAGGAAAAATATATTTAGCTGATTTTGGTTTTGTTGGGTTTATAGGAGAAAGAAGAAGCTGCTACAGCGGTACCCCCCTCTTTATGGACCCCAACACTGCTGCATGCGCTCAAAGAAACTCACAAAAAA
>NW_013570035.1:2152-2735 GCF_000499745.2 Eimeria mitis | reverse complement strand
CAGAGACAGACGGGGTGCAGCAGCTAGTAGATAGAGCGAAGCGAGGGGGGGGCAGGCTGCTGCAGCACGCAACAACCAGAGAGGTAGCCACCAGAAACGGGTGGGCCCTGCCCTCCTTCACTGGTTCTCTCAGACCCCCGCAGCAGCAGCAGCAGCAGCAGCAGCAGCAGCAGCAGCAGCTGCAGCAGCAGCAGCAGCAGCAGGAGATACAGGAGAAAGCTCATATACAAGGGGGGATTGGGTTTTACCCTATAGTCATCCTCTCAGATGTTATGGCGGGAGACGGAACAACTCTGCTGCCCCCACCAAGCGAAACAATCCCCAGCAGCAGCAGCAGCAGCAGCAGCAGCAGCAGCAGCAGCAGCAGCAGCAGCAGCAGCAGGAGCATGATACCTCGTTACAAACGCCCATCTATGGCTGCTCTGGAGCATCTCTGTCGTTCTTTTTTTGTGTCTGTACACCGCATGCATAAACTGCGTATGGTTCACTACGATATAAAACCCGAAAATATATTAATATCGAAAGAAGGAAAAATATATTTAGCTGATTTTGGTTTTGTTGGGTTTATAGGAGAAAAAAGAAA
>NW_013570035.1:1931-2066 GCF_000499745.2 Eimeria mitis | reverse complement strand
CACTAACAGCTAGCTACGATGCTTGGGCTGTTGGTGCTACTGCATATGCTATACTAACAGGGGGGAAGCTGCCTTATAGGATACGGCAGGGGCCCGAGTTGCTGCAGCACCTCAGCAGCCTAGACACAACGCATG
>NW_013570035.1:1445-1831 GCF_000499745.2 Eimeria mitis | reverse complement strand
CACTAACAGCTAGCTACGATGCTTGGGCTGTTGGTGCTACTGCATATGCTATACTAACAGGGGGGAAGCTACCTTATAGGATCACGCAGGGGCCCAGCCTGCTGCAGCACCTCAGCAGCCTAGACACCACGCATACAACAGCAAAGATGGGGCTGCTGCTGCAGCACCAGCAGCAGCAGCAGCAGCAGCAGCAGCAGCAGCAAAGAACGAAGAAATATATTAAGTATGATGACCCCGTACCTGCTCTTATACAAGCTGGTGTATCGGCACCTCTGGCTAAGGCTGTGGGGGATTTACTCAATACAAGCTCAACAGCGAGGCCAACTCTTGAACATATATGCAGAAGACTTGGATTAGATTTATAAAAATATTAAAAAAGAAATGGA
>NW_013570035.1:901-1371 GCF_000499745.2 Eimeria mitis | reverse complement strand
GGGGGGTTGTGGTGGTTAGAGAGATGAAATAAAGAAATAAATGCAGAAATAAAAAGAAAATATTAAATAAATTAATTAAAATATTAAATAAAATAAATTAATTAAAAAAATATAACACAGCGGTTCCTACTCTGTGCGGGGGGGGGCCAGGCAGGAGGTGACCTTCTTCATTTGCAGCAGAAAAAAAAAAAAAGTTTAAAATAAAAAAATAAATTTAAATTAATGAAATTAGTTTAATTATATTTGTAATTATTTATTTGTTTTTGTTTTTTTTGTTTTTGTTGTTTTTTTTTTTCTCTCTTTATTAACAGAGAGAACTGAATAACCAATGGTCACTACCCTCTGCTGTGTATGAACGCAGCTCTTTCTCTCTTTTTTATTTTCTTTTGTAAAATAACAAACAAAAAAATAAATAATTATTTATATTTGATAAATAAATAACAATAAACACACAAAAACCAGAAACAGCC
>NW_013570035.1:349-642 GCF_000499745.2 Eimeria mitis | reverse complement strand
ATAATTATTTATATTTGATAAATAAATAACAATAAACACACAAAAACCAGAAACAGCCGCAGCAACAGCTTGCTGCTGCTGCTGCTGCTGCTGCTGCTGCTGCTGCTGCTGCTGCATCGGCGGTGACCTTGGGGGTCTCGATTGTATGGGGGCTGCTGCTGCAGCCAGCGGAGGAACGAGCGAGGAAAAGGAGTTTAATTTAATTTAATTTAAAAAAAATAAAACAAATTACTCCTTTGAATCCAAAAAAAAACAAAGAAAAGCCGCAGCTGCACCAGCAGCAGCAGCAGCAG
>NW_013570035.1:0-249 GCF_000499745.2 Eimeria mitis | reverse complement strand
GCTGCTGCTGCTGCTGCTGCATCGGCGGTGACCTTGGGGGTCTCGATTGTATGGGGGCTGCTGCTGCAGCAAGCGGAGGAACGAGCGAGGAAAAGGAGTTTAATTTAATTTAATTTAAAAAAATAAAATAAATTAGTCCTTTGAATCCAAAAAAAAACAAAGAACAGCCGCAGCTGCACCAGCAGCAGCAGCAGCAGCAGCCGCAGCAGCAGCAGCAGCAGCAGCAGCAGCAGCAGCAGCAGCAGCAAC
>NW_013570034.1:7506-7625 GCF_000499745.2 Eimeria mitis | reverse complement strand
TTGTTTTTTTCTTTTTTTTTCTTTTTTTTTCTTTTTTCTTTTCTTTTGCTTTTCTTTTTTTTTCTTTTTTCTTTTTCTTTCTTCTCTCTCTCCTTTTTCCTTTTCTTGTTCTCTGCGTC
>NW_013570034.1:7163-7406 GCF_000499745.2 Eimeria mitis | reverse complement strand
ATTTTTATTTATTTTTATTTTTATTTATTTTTATTTTTATTTATTTTTATTTTTATTTATTTTTATTTTTTTATTTTTTAGGTTTTATTTTCTCACTTCAGTTTATTTATCGACGGAGAAATCGTAAACAACATAAATTCATTTTTATTTATTTTTATTTTTCTTCTTTTTATTTTTATTTTTATTTTCATTTTTTTTTCTTTTTCTTTTCTCTTTTTGCTTTTTCTTTTTCTTATTTTGTTT
>NW_013570034.1:6517-7063 GCF_000499745.2 Eimeria mitis | reverse complement strand
TTTCTCACTTCAGTTTATTTATCGACGGAGAAATCGTAAACAACATAAATTCATTTTTATTTATTTTTATGTTTCCTTTTTATTTTTCTTTTTATTTTTATTTTCATTTTTTTTTCTTTTTCTTTTCTCTTTTTGCTTTTTCTTTTCCTTATTTTGTTCTTCTCTTTTGTTTGTTGTTCTTTTTCTGTTTCTTTGTTTTTTTCTTTTTTTTTCTTTTTTTTTCTTTTTTCTTTTCTTTTGCTTTTCTTTTTTTT
Source organism: Eimeria mitis (assembly GCF_000499745.2). NCBI lineage: Eukaryota > Apicomplexa > Conoidasida > Eucoccidiorida > Eimeriidae > Eimeria > Eimeria mitis. Next base: position 6,809 of record NW_013570034.1, on the reverse strand, counting down.
TCTTTTTTTTTTTTTTCTCTCCTCTCTCTCCTTTTTCCTTTTCTTGTTCTCTGCGTTTCCTTTTTATTTTCCTTTTCTTCTTTCTTTTATTTATATTTATTTTCTTTTTATTTCTTTTTTTTGTTTTCTCATTCTACCTTCACCCTTTGTATTTCCTGTCTGCTGCTCTCCAGCCGATGCAGCACCCAAACCAGCAGCAGCAGCAGCAGCAGCAGCAGCAGCAGGACGACGAGCAGCAGCAGCAGCAGCAGCAGCAGCAGCAGCAGCAAGAAGAGAGCTGGGTGGATTTGCT
>NW_013570034.1:2715-3622 GCF_000499745.2 Eimeria mitis | reverse complement strand
ATATATATATATATATATATATATATATATATATATATATATATATATATATATATTTGTGTGTATATATGTGTTTATATATACAAATTTATTTATATATTAAAACTTATATTTGTATTCATAAAAATAAATTATATTTATATTGATACTGTATATTTATATTGATATTCATATATTTATACTTACATATTTATATTTATAATATACATATTTATATATTTTTATTTATATTTATGTTTTTTTTTTGTTTGTGTTGTGCGGCTTTGCCTTTCAGGTGTATAGGCAGCTCTTGGGGTGTCTATGCAACTCACGCGGTGTATGTGCAGCTGCTGCGTTTAATATGCAGCTAATTAATAGATAAACAAAACAATAAATATATTTTTAATATATAAATATATATAGAAATATATATATAAATATATAAATATATACTTTATAGCTAATTAGACGTATTAACGCCGCAGAATTCTTTTGGGGTTTCAGGTGTATGCGCAGCTCTTCGGGTGTATGTGCAGCTTTTTCAGGTGTATATGCAGCTTGGTGTGTGTATATATATATGTGTATTTTGTTTTTTTGTTTAGAGCTATTTGTGTATATTTGTTTGTGTTTATATTATTTTTAATTTTTTTGTGTATATATTATTTTTCTGGTGTATGTGCAGCTCTTCTTTTTTCAGGTGTATGTGCAGCTATTCAGGTGTATGTGCAGCTTCTACTATAGGTATATGTGTACGTTTGTTTTTTCTTTTTTGTGTGTTTATTGTATACATGTTTTGTTTTAATTTTTCTTCTTTTTCCTTTTTTTTTCTTCTTTTTCAGGTGTATATGCAGCTGCTTCTTTTTTTTTTTTATCGTTGCTGCTGCTGCAGCTGCTGCTCTTGGCTCTTCTTTCCATTGCGTCTGATGCC
>NW_013570034.1:1986-2615 GCF_000499745.2 Eimeria mitis | reverse complement strand
TATCGTTGCTGCTGCTGCAGCTGCTGCTCTTGGCTCTTCTTTCCATTGCGTCTGATGCCGCCACCGAAGCAATGCGGACGAGACCTCAACTCCAACCCAAACAGCCATCTGCAGCGCAAGATATACACAGCAGCAGCAGCAGATACTGCTGCTGCTGCTGCAGCAACAGCAGCAGTGGCAGCAGCAGCAGCAGCAGCAGCAGCAGCAGCGGCAGCAGCAGTAGCTAGCTATGTGAGGTGTAGCTGCAGTGCTCTGATGCTGCGGAAGCGTAGCAGCAGCAGCAACTGCAGCAGCAGCAGCAGGAACATGAGCACAAGCAGCAACAAACGAATAAAAACAAGCAAACAAAAAAACAAAAAAAAACAAATGCAACCAAACAAAGAGAGAAACAAACAAACAAACAAACAAACAAACAGAAGGAGGAAAACCAAAGAAATAAAAAAAGAGAGAAACGAACAAACAAAAAACAACAAAAAACAAAAAACAAAAAACAAACAAAAAATGAATGAAGCCGTAGCTGCATGCAACCGGTAAACTCAAGAAACCAAACCTAGCGACAATAAACTAAAAAAGATAACAAAAAAAAAACAAAAAAGAAAAAAAAAGAAAAAAAAAAAAAAAAAAAAAAA
>NW_013570034.1:0-1886 GCF_000499745.2 Eimeria mitis | reverse complement strand
GAAGCCCCACTGAGAAGAGAAAGAAAAAGGAGAGAAAGAAGAGGCAGCAGAGGCCTGGCTATCCTTTTGCTGCTGTTCAAATCCATACATCCTAGAAATCAGATTGCTGCTGCTGCTGCTGTTGCTGCTGCTGCTGCTGCTGCTGCTGCTGCTGTTGCTGCTGCTGCTGCTGCTGCTGCTGTTCCTGCGTAACATGCGCTGCTGTTGCTGTTGTTGCTGCTGTTGCTGTCGTTGTTCCTGCAGCTGCTGCTTTTGTTGTGGATGCTGTGGCTGCTGCGGTTTCTGCTGCTGCTGCTGCTTCTGCTGTTCTTGCTGCTGCTTCTCCTGCTGCTCCTCCTCTGCTGTTGCTGCTGCTGCTGCTGCTGCTGCTGACGCTGCCCGTGTGCTGCTAGCAGCAGCTGCCTGTTCCCTCTCCCCGCGGCACCCAGCTAAGCCTAAAGAAATCATTTCTACGATGGAATAACAAAAAGACGAAGACGCAGCAAAACCCTGCTCCTCATCATCATCAGCAGCAACAGCAGCAGCAGCAGCAGCAGCAGCAGCAGCAGCAGCAGCAGCAGAACCAGCAGCACCAGTAGACACACCAGTAGCAGGATTAGTAGGAGCAGCAGCAGCAGTCAAAGGAGCAGCAGCGGGAGCAGCAGAAGCAGCAGCAGCAGCAGCAGAGACAGCAGCAACAGCAGCAGAAACAGCAGCAGAATCAACGCCAGGATGTGCAGCAGCTTGGGTTTGTTGTTGGCTATCAATTAAAGAAAAAGAAGAGCCAGTGGTAGAAGCAGAAGAAGAAAGAGAATCTACGCTTTCTCTCTTTATGGTTTGTGCTGCAGTGGTGGGGGGCTCAGGCATCTGCTGCAGGGCCGCCATTTGCGTCGTTTTTCTGCGGGTTTATGCAGAGAATTAAAATAAATAAATTAAAAATTAAATTAATTTATTAATTTAATCAAATTGTAGTTTTTATTTGGGAGAAAACGAACGCACACAACACACAAACAACGTAGCCTCTCTCTCTCTCAGTTGGGGTGTATAGGCAGCTCTCGTCTCGATGCGGTGTATACGCAGGTTGCTGCGGCGATACAAAGAGAGAAAAAAAAAGAAATAAATAAACAATTTCATAAATATAAAAGTTTTATTTTATTTAATTTTATATTCACAAATAAAAAAAGAAAAAAAATAATTAAAATGATGTGTATAAAACACCAGGCTGCAGGGCGGAACCACTGGTGGGGTGTATAGGCAGCTACTGGTGTGCACCGTCGATCTTCGTTATTTTCGGCTCATTTTTGCCGCAATTTGAATTTTATTTGAATATTTTAACATTTTTATTGAATTAAATTAATTAAAATTAATTATTTTGACCCTTTAAAGGAGCATTTACTCCCCGGTTTCGCCGCATTTAGCCTCGAGCCGTGCAGTGTGACAAACTCCATATTGTGTGAGTCAGCTACATAAAAAAGAAATAAATTCGCCAACACAATTTAATTTTTTATGATTTTTTAATTTAAATTTATAATTTTAATTAAAATGTAAATAAATATTTATAAATTAATTATTTAATTAACTCATGCTTACACACACACCAGCTGCTGCACACCAGCTACTGTGTTGCTGCTGCACGGGGACCCCGTGCTGCCGCAGCTGCAACAAACATAGAAATAAAAAACATAATATTAATAAAATAATAAATAAATAAAATAAATAAAATTATATAATATAATATAAATTAAATAATAAACAAATGCAGAAAAAATAAAAAAATTAAATAACAAAATTCTGCCCCTCGAACTAATGCAAACAAAAAAATTATTTCGCATATCCACAATAAATATATATATGAATGTGTATATATATATACATATATATATATATATATATATATATATATACAT
>NW_013570033.1:10897-11052 GCF_000499745.2 Eimeria mitis | reverse complement strand
CTTTCGTTTGTAGCAGCAAGTGCAGCAGCAACAAAGACAGCAGCAGAAGCAACAGCAGCAGCGGTAGCAGAAAAAACAGCAGCTGCAGCAGCAGCAGCAGCAGCAGCGGCTCGACTGATTGTATTCCTAAGCCCTTCAACATTTATCTACGCCTG
>NW_013570033.1:10373-10797 GCF_000499745.2 Eimeria mitis | reverse complement strand
CAGCAAGTGCAGCAGCAACAAAGACAGCAGCAGAAGCAACAGCAGCAGCGGTAGCAGAAAAAACAGCAGCCGCAGCAGCAGCAGCAGCAGCAGCGGCTCGATTGATTGTATTCCTAAGCCCTTCAACATTTATCTACGCCTTTTTTTAGCTTTCTTTTTTCCCGTTGTTTGCTCGGTTGCTGCTGACGCTGCTGCTGCTGCTTTCGCTGGCCCAGCAGCAGCAACAGCAGAGCTGCAGTTGGGTTGGAGAGGCCTGCTGCTGCTGCCCCTGGGTTTGCTGCAGACCGCGCTGCAGCAGGTGCTTCCAGTGGAAGCTTTGGCGTTGCTGCCACTGCAGCAGCAGCGATCAGAAGCTGCAGAGCTGCTGCTGCTGCTGGTGCAGCAGCAGCAGCAGCTCAGCTGGTCCATGCTGCCTGAGGCGGAG
>NW_013570033.1:8553-10273 GCF_000499745.2 Eimeria mitis | reverse complement strand
CTGCAGAGCTGCTGCTGCTGCTGGTTCAGCAGCAGCAGCAGCTCAGCTGGTCCATGCTGCCTGAGGCGGATATGCTGCAAGAGTATTTTGCTGCCGGCACCTTGTTGACAGCAGCAGCAGCAGCAGCAGCTTGCTGCAGCAAGCCTTCAGTCCTGTGGGTTGCGCGCATGCGTTTAGAAACTGCAGCAGCAACAGCAGCAGCTGCGCAGCTGCTGGGGCTGAGGGCCGTGCGGCTGCAGCAGCAGCACTTTGGTGAGCGGCTACGCAGCAAATGCCGATGGGCAGCAGCATCAGTTTTGTTATTTTTTTCTCGTCTTCCTTGGAGTTTCATCCGGTGCATGCGTCGGTTGTTTGTGTTTTCTTTGGGGCTTTTATGGCTGCTGCTGCTGCTGCATGCATTCCTAAACACGCCGATGCTGAAGCGAAGCGGGGAGGCAGAGGTGAAGACTCCGCTGCAGTTGCTGCAGCAGCAGCTGCAGCATCAGGAGGCATGGGAAGGGCTGCAGCAGACCTGGCAAGAGTTGCTGCAGCTGCAGCAAGAGATTGGGGTTCAGTTAAAAGGCAAAAGCTATACAGAAAGTTTTCAGTGGTTGCTGCTGCAGCTGCAGCTAAGCTGGGAGGAACACCTGCGGACCAGCAGCAAACAAGCAGATGATCTGCTGCAGGCCCGCCAGCTATTTGGCCTCTCTGAGGATGCCTCAGCAGCAGCAATAAAACAACGATACAGACAACTAGCTAAACTGCATCACCCCGACCGTGCATCCCTCAATTCATGCAGCAGCAAAGGCAGCAGCAGCAGCAGCAGCAGTAGCAGCGGCAGTGACAGCGAGGCAGCCGGCTGTGCTTGCGTTGAGGGTACAGCAGGAGGGGGACAAACCCAGTGCGCTTCTCGCCAGGAGACGATGCAGCAGATTAATTTGGCATATGAACTGCTGCTGCAGCAGGCAGCTGAGAGGTGAAAGGGGCTGTGAAGCNGCAGCAGATTAATTTGGCATATGAACTGCTGCTGCAGCAGGCAGCTGAGAGGTGAAAGGGGCTGTGAAGCCGCCTTTGGTGTCTATACACCGTAAACTCTCTGACTCTCTGTATATACAGCGCACACAGAATCCATCAGCATATTTTGGCTCGCGAGTGAATGCCTGCTGGTCTGGGGTTGTAGGCAACAGGGGGGCTCAAAGATACACAGCCCTGAGGTGTACGTACACCTCAAACTTGCCTTGTGTAGGCAAGCCGCAACTAGCAGAAGATACACTCAGATTTTTTTTAATTTCAGACAGGAAAACTCCCTGTCTGAAATTCCTCGTCAAGTCGCAACATTTTCCTTATTTCTTTTCACTACGTCGTTGCAAACAAAACAAGACACCATAAACCCTAAACACTCAACCTAAACCCTAAGAGGGTTTAGGGTTTAGGGTTTAGGCTTGCATCTCTTGTGTCCGCGTTGGCTCCTAACGGCCAACTATGTGTCTAGCAATTGTCTACAGTGGTAGCGCATGCACCAAGCTGGGGCTTGCTTGGCTATGCATGCATGCTGAGTTGCCTTGCACCAGGAGTTCCAGCAAGGTGGGGGCCAGCAGCCTGTGCAGAGACCAGGGTGCTTGCCATGGCTTGCACTTTGTGCCGGTGGACCCCCAGGGTGCCGGGGGACTGGAATAGAGGTCAATAGCTTTAGTATACTCCTTATCTTAACTCCTTGACTCTCCTGCAACTAACGAAGGTC
>NW_013570033.1:8222-8453 GCF_000499745.2 Eimeria mitis | reverse complement strand
TTTCTTTTCACTACGTCGTTGCAAACAAAACACGACACCATAAACCCTAAACACTCAACCTAAACCCTAAGAGGGTTTAGGGTTTAGGGTTTAGGCTTGCATTTCTTCCGTCCACGTTGGCTCTTAACGGCCAACTATGTGTCTAGCAATTGTCTACAGTGGTAGCGCATGCACCAAGCGGGGGCTTGCTTGGCTATGCATGCATGCTGGGTTGCCTTGCAGCAGGAGTTG
>NW_013570033.1:7833-8122 GCF_000499745.2 Eimeria mitis | reverse complement strand
CTGATTAGCCATAAACCTGCCTTGCACCGAAGGAAAGAAAACATATGTAGGGGAGGGGAGTGATCAGGAACTGCCTTGCTGCGAAGAAGCAACGGAGGCTTGGGTGCCTTGTAGCGCTGAAGCCAACACAGTATCCGTGACTTATCCAGCCGAAAATATTTTGCCGTGGAAAAAATTCATGAGGAATCCTGTTGTGTTCTCGTCCGTCCAATTGTGACTGGTGCTGCATTTTGGGTGCAGTTGCGGAGTTCTTTGTTGCTGGGGAGGTGTGCATTCGCCACCACAGTGC
>NW_013570033.1:7556-7733 GCF_000499745.2 Eimeria mitis | reverse complement strand
AGCACTGAAGCGAACACAGTATCCATGACTTGTCCAGCTGAGAATATTTTGCCGCGGAAAAAATTCATGAGGAATCCTGTTGTGTTTCCGTTCATCCAATTGTGACTGGTGCTGCGTTTTGGGTGCAGTTGCGGAGTTCTTTGTTGCTGGGGAGGTGTGCATTCGCATCCAAAGTAT
>NW_013570033.1:7007-7456 GCF_000499745.2 Eimeria mitis | reverse complement strand
AGCACTGAAGCGAACACAGTATCCATGACTTGTCCAGCTGAGAATATTTTGCCGCGGAAAAAATTCATGACGAATCCTGTTGTGTTTTCGTTCGTCCAATTGTGACTGGCGCTGCATTTTGGGTGCAGTTGTGGAGTTCTTTGTTGCTGGGGAGGTGTGCATTCGCCTCCAAAGTGCACGTAAAGAGCTACAGTTGCTATTGGCACATTCCTTATTAGAAGGGGAGGCACGACAACGATGTGTTACACTTAGTGCAGCGGACGTCCAGGTCCTTTCAGTCACTTAGATGCGCCTCTCAGTGGAGAAATATCTCCTTACTTCTCCAGAACGTCAGATACAAAAGCCGCAGAACACTCTCTACCCCAGAGTCGTGCAGTGCCTTCCGCTTCCTCAACGGAGCTGAACGGACATCTCAATTGATATCATAATAGGTTTAGCATCAGCCACAA
>NW_013570033.1:6021-6907 GCF_000499745.2 Eimeria mitis | reverse complement strand
CACTTAGTGCAGCGGACGTCCAGGTCCTTTCAGTCACTTAGATGCGCCTCTCAGTGGAGAAATATCTCCTCACTTTCCCAGAAAGTCAGATACAAAAGCCGCAGAACACTCTCTACCCCAGACTCTTACAGTGCCGTCCGCTTCCTCAACGGAGCTGAACGGACATGTCAATTGATATCATATTAGGTTTAGCATCAGCCAGAGCCTGTAGGGTTTGCGCTGTTGTGGATAGACTCAGCAACTATGCCCATGTCATTGCCTCTTCTGCTAAAGTGAATGAATGCAAAGGAAACGGCCCGGCTGTTCCTTAGCTATCTCTCCGAGCTCCATGGTTTCCCGAAAAGCATTGTTACCGACGTGGACCGAAGCTGCGTAAAGACGCTCCCATAAAAAACAATGAAGCGGCTTAACATCGATCATAGTATGACCACCGCGAATCACCCGGAGGCAGACGGTCAAACTGAACCCACCAACCGCACGTTGTACTTTCGACTCTGCGGAGTGAGCAATATTTTACGAAGTGGCATGAAGTATTTGCTCGGGCAGAATTGGCTTGCCATGCAAATGTACACCCTTCAAACCCCTTTTCTGCGCGATTGATCGTCTGGGCTCTTTGCTGGACACCGAACCACTGTTGTCTGACCGGCCGTTGAATCTGGTTGTTGGCAGTACCCCAGATGCTGCAGACTTCCATAGATGGCTAGAGTATCCCGGAAATATTTTGCAAAGGCGCAAGAACGCCGTGCAAAAAGCTACTACGAAGCTGGGCTTTTAATTTTAAACCAGGAAACTTGATTTAAATAGACTCGCACGATCATCGGAGCCCGCAGCAGAGCGAGCAGCCGAAGGAGTTCGCCATGCGGTGGGGGGACATCTTAATTGTTCA
>NW_013570033.1:5459-5921 GCF_000499745.2 Eimeria mitis | reverse complement strand
TGGGCTTTTAATTTTAAACCAGGAAACTTGATTTAAATAGACTCGCACGATCATCGGAGCCCGCAGCAGATCGAGCAGCCGAAGGAGTTCGCCATGCGGTGGGGGGACATCTTAATTGTTCGTTCTCCCAGCGCTGATGTGCCACCATGCCGCTAATGCATATTTTCCTTCCTAGACGATTCAAGAAATCACTGATCTTTTTACACACAAAAATAGAAGCAATGTCATCGCGAGACAGAAAACCTGGAGGAAACTGAGATCCTGGAGAAACCTGTTAAGACACGTACAGGTCACAGAAAACGAGCATACTGCGTCAAGCGACCCGGTAACTGACAGGCTGAGAGGGTTTCTGCGGATCGCTTATCAAGTGCTTGCCATGCTGGCGCACCCGTCAAGACGGGGCTTGATTGTACATGCGCGGGGCTGCCTTGTAGCACGAGTCACAGGAATGCGTGCTCCAAT
>NW_013570033.1:3203-5359 GCF_000499745.2 Eimeria mitis | reverse complement strand
AGTGGAGAAATATCTCCTTACTTCTCCAGAACGTCAGATACAAAAGCCGCAGAACACTCTCTACCCCAGACTCCTGCAGTGCCGTCCGCTTCCTCAACGGAGCTGAACGGACATCTCAATTGATATCATATTAGGCTTAGCATCAGCCACAACCTGTAGGGTTTGCGCTGTTGTTGATAGACTCAGCAAATATGCCCATGTCATTGCCTCTTCTGGTAAAGTAAATGCAAAGGAAACGGCCCTGCTGTTCCTTAGCTATCTCTCCGAGCTCCATGCTTTCCCGAAGAGCATTGTTACTGACGTGCACCGAAACTGCGTAAAGACACTCCCATAAAAAACCATGAAGCGGCTTAATATCTATCATAGTATAACCACCGCGAATTACCCGGAGGAAGACGGTCAAACTGAACCCACCAACCGCACGTTGTACTTTCGACTCTGCGCAGTGAGCAACATTTTTCGAAATGGCATGAAGTATTTGCTCGGGCCGAATTAGCTTGCCATGCAAATGTACACTCTTCAAACCCCTTTTCTGCGCGATTGAGCGACTGGGCTCTCTCCTGGACACCGAACCACTGTTGTCTGACCGGCCGTTGAACCTGGTAGTTGGCAGTGCCGCAGATGCTGCAGACTTCCATAGATGGCCTGTAGTACCCCATAAATATTTTGCAAAGGCGCGAGAACGCCGTGCAAAAAGCTACTACGAAGCTGGGATGTTAGTTTTAACCCAGGCAACTTGGTTTAAATAGACTTGCATGATCATCGGAGCCCGCAGCAGAGCGAGCAGCCGAAGGAGTTCGCCATGCAGTGGGTAGACAGCTTAATTGTTCGTTCTCCCAGCGCTGATGTGCCACCATGATACTAATGCATATTTTCCTTCCTAGACGATTCAGGGAATCACTCATCTTTTTACACACAAAAATAGAAGCAATATAATCGCGAGACAGAAAACCTGGAGGAAACTGAGATCCTGGAGACACATGTTAAGACACGTATAGGTCACAGAAAACGAGCATACTGCGTCAAGCGACTCGGTAGCTGACAGGCTGAGAGGGTTTCTGCGGATCGCTTATCACGTGCTTGCCATGCTAGCGCACCCGTCAAGACGGGGCTTGATTGGACATGCGCGGGGCTGCCTTGTAGCACGAGTCACAGGAATAAGTGCTCCAATTCTTGAAAGGCCGCATCCTCTATCCGCTAGCCCCAATGTTTTGTATTGATGTGCGCAGGACTCCTAGAGACTTCAAAAGAGGCCAAGAAATTATTCTTTTGAGTATACTCACTCTTTGTCAGCTCACGACGGTTCTCTACTAAGGTTAAGGACTGTCATCACATATATGACGTGGACCGTCACTTTGATACCATAAACTGTGATCACTGTCTCAGTCGGCGGCTGATAAGAGGATTAAGAAGGTTGGAAAGAAACGCGGGTGGCCCCAATCAAGTACCGTCCTTGCGGACTGGCGTGCTACCCGTCAGCCGTCACTAGTAAAGCTACAACCGACAAAACCAACATATAGACTCGTACGAGCCTTAAAATCATTTACAGTGTGTTCGTAAGCTAAGAAAAGCTCGCGACCCCGTAGCAGACACTACTGGGGAACTACCCCGGCGGATGTAAACGGAATTTAAATGTGCGCTACCAAAGTATGGCATTCCCTAGCACTGCAATACTGCTTTAGAAGACTACGGGCAGCAAAAAAATGTGAAAGCGTACTCACAAGCCACCACGACGTGCCTGAATATAACCCGCCCGAAACCCGCACCATTCTCATCCACGCTGAGTAAAGTACTGAGACACTCTCTCCTAACTCAAAGGGGTTGCAAGTTTTGCAATGGCCTCAGGCGCAGCTTCAAGTATTCGTAGCAAGGGGTGGGGTGGAAATTTTTGCGTACTAATGCAGCATTGACGAGACCATCTACGGTATTGCCTACTGCTCCCCGCAAGTCCGTCATCTAGGGTCTCAGAGGATATAAAGCTCCAAAACTTGAAAATCAAGCAATGCACCAGACTAGGAAGCAAGGCAAACAATGCGTCAGCCGGGAGTCGAACCCGGGTCGCCTGCTTGGAAGGCAGGTATCCTAACCGTTGGACTACTAACGCTTCCCTTGCCCTCGTGAAAGCATCAGAAGGATTTCGAAATGGCAGTATCAAC
>NW_013570033.1:2878-3159 GCF_000499745.2 Eimeria mitis | reverse complement strand
GAAGGCGCTATGTGATAAGGCTACAAGCGTGTTAAGTCTGCGTAAATGGAGGCTTCGTGCTTGCAATTTCAAGGAGCCCCACGCAACAGAGAACCTAGGCACCAAACGCTGCTGACCTACGTCGAAGTAACAGTTGGCGTATTACGAAAATTTAAAGTTGGTGAGCCACTTTGACATAGGCGTCGACTGAGGGCGCCGTAGTCGTTGTCATGCCACCGTGAATCCCAAAGGGAGAACTCGTCCTTTTGTCTGTCTGAAGCTGGTAGTACTTGCAGGGTTGC
>NW_013570033.1:1373-2778 GCF_000499745.2 Eimeria mitis | reverse complement strand
TAAGGTTAAGGACTGTCATCACATATATGACGTGGACCGTCACTTTGATACCATAAACTGTGATCACTGTGTCAGTCGGCGGCTGATAAGAGGATTAAGAAGGTTGGAAAGAAACGCGGGTGGCCCCAATCAAGTACCATCCTTGCGGACTGGCGTGCTACCCGTCAGCCGTCACTAGCACAGCTGCAACCGAGGAAACCAATATATAGGCTCGTACGAGCCTTAAAATCATTTACAGTGTGTTCGGAAGCTAAGAAAAGCTTGCGACCCCGTAGCAGACACTACTGGAGAACTCCCCCTGCTGATGTAGACGGAATTTAAATCTGCGCCACCAAAGTCTAACATTCCCTAGCACTGCAATATTGCTTTAGAAGACTACGGGCAGCAAACAAATGTGAAAGCGTACTCACAAGCCACCACGACGTGCCTGGATATAACCCGCCAGAAACCCGCACCATTCTCATCCACGCTGGGTACTGAGATACTCTCTCCTAACTCAAAGGGGTTGCAAGTTTTGCAATGGCCTCAGGCGCAGCTCCAAGTATTCGTAACAAGGGGTGGGGTGGAAAATTTCGCGTACTGACGCAGCTTTGACGAGACCCTCCACGGTATTGCCTACTGCTCCCCGCAAGTCCGTCATCTAGGGTCTCAGAGGATATAAAGTTTCAAAACCTTAAAATTAAGAAACGTGCTCAGACTAGGTAGCAAGGCAAACAATGCGTCAGCCGGGAGTCGAACCCGGGTCGCCTGCTTGGAAGGCAGGTATCCTAACCGTTGGACTACTAACGCTTCCCTAGCCGTCGTGAAAGCATCAGAAGGATTTCGAAATGGCAGTATCAACCAACAGCTTTTTCCTGTCTAGAACGGATGCTGACGTAATTTGTTGAAGGCGCTCTGTGATAAGGCTACACGTCTGTTAAGTCTGCGTATATGGAAGCCTCGTTCTTGCATCCTTCAGGAGTCCCACGCAACAGAGAACCTAGGCACCAAACGTTGCTGACCTACGTCGAAGTAACAGTTGGAGTATGACGAAAATTTAAAGTTGGTGAGCCATTTTGACATAGGCGTCGACTGAGTGCGCCGTAGTCGTTGTCATGCCACCGTGAATCCCAAAGGGAGAACTCGTCCTTTTGTCTGTCTGAAGCTGGTAGTACTTGCACGCTGGCTACTGAGGGCAACCTTTCATTGTGTTAGGGCGTGGATCAAAAGCGGCATTTGGTATGCTTGCATCCATTAGTGCCTTGCAGCAAGAGTTGAAGCAAGCAGTTTGCACCACATGACGGGCCACCTCGCCTCCGTACCAGTAGCAGGCCCTCGGGACACCGCATTCAGAATGTCATGGGGACCAAGAGGAGACCATTGGGAACTATTATTTGAAGTGTCGTGACAGTATTGCAGCTCAGCG
>NW_013570033.1:996-1273 GCF_000499745.2 Eimeria mitis | reverse complement strand
GGGCCACCTCGCCTCCGTACCAGTAGCAGGCCCTCGGGACACCGCATTCAGAATGTCATGGGGACTAAGAAGGAGACCATTGGGAACTATTATTTGAAGTGTTGTGACAGTTTTGCAGCTCAGCACGGCCCTCATGTAGCATCAAGGACTCCTGTTACAGCTACGCTGGACAACTGGCGGCAAACGAATGCACGGCGAACGACAGCCGTTATACGCTACACATATGGCAGTCACACAGTCATCTATTGTGGCCAGTAGCGCGAATGAGAGGTGAAGG
>NW_013570033.1:0-896 GCF_000499745.2 Eimeria mitis | reverse complement strand
CGTTATACGCTACACATATGGCAGTCACACAGTCATCTATTGTGGCCAGTAGCTCGAATGAGAGGTGAAGGAGCATTAACTGCAGCTGCTGGCACCGTCGAGGTGCGGTCTCTTTCCTTTGGGCGGGGCTTAAGCGGTATCTGGGTTTCAGTGTGGTGCAGGCCCGCACGCAATGCTTCTAGTTTCTGATTATAATGCTGCAACGTGGATTTCGTTGCAAATAAAAAGGGCTAGACGCTAGGCGCCTCGTTGTATGCACACTCGGCAGTCTCCCGCAGCCCCCACGAAACCGGCGCAGCAATACACAGCAAGTTGAACGAAAGTGTACAGACAACGCAAATTTGGGTATATTAATGAATATGATGCTGAAAATAATGCGCTAAAGGTCATTTGGAAGCTTGAAACGCAGATCTATCGAGATCTATACGGGGGGCAGGACAGGAGGCCCCCCAGTGCACAACCCCCCCAAAGGATTCGGGCCAGATACGCCCCGCGGTAACGCGTCCTCTTTAGGGTCTGCATGCTATTTTCTATTGCCTTTAAACATCTCTTCTAGCGATAAACAGTAACAGAAAGATCCGGGAAAGGTCTCTAGATCTCCTTTTAGTCCTTTTGCAGGCGTCAGGGGCGCGCGGGGGTGCAACCGCCTGGCACCCCTTCTATGCCACGATTTTCACCATTTTCCTGTTTTTAGGGTTTTTCGCAAAATAAAATTGTCTGTTTTTTCGGGTTTTAACGTTGAGGTGCTTCAATTGACGCTTTTTCAGCTGACAGAGACCCTCCACAGCCCCCCATGGCGTCAGGCGGAACGGACGACCAGACCCTCTCAGGAATGCCAGTTCACTAAAAAATCTCTTGATTCAAGAGATATATTTCTAATAATAAGCCCTTTCTGC
>NW_013570032.1:5892-9973 GCF_000499745.2 Eimeria mitis | reverse complement strand
AAGTGTGCTCAGGCCTCATTGCTTGGCCGTCTGTAGCGAAGCATGCACACTGAAGCCGTTGTGCCATCACCACAACGACACCTATTATTCGATCTTCGTTTTCAATGTTGCAGGAGCGCCGTCGCGCCATATACAGATGCCTGCAAAATATGAATTTTCGTCAACATGCAACCCCTCCCTCAATAGATCTACTTAGTTTCCCAAGCAGCTACTGTTGTGGACCAGCGTACACTGAGCACTAGAGGCAAAGCCCGATTTATCCAAGATTTCCCTTCTGACGTCTGCTCACTAACAGCATAAGAGGCGTCGCGCTTCAACTTCTACTGGTACACAATACCAATACGCCAGGCAAAGAAGAGCGTTAAGCTTAAAACCACCGTTTCTATTCAATTTCGCTCTGTCTGGAACACCAAGGAAATCTCCATGCTGATCCCGAAGATTTACAGTGGTGGCAGTAGTTTGCCTTGATGCCCAGACAGTGCCATCCCTCTGATAAATATTCACAATTCAAAGTGCGGCAATGCAATCACCTTACTGCTTCGCTAAACAAAACCAATACCAGTTCCTAGATGACACGCCACACCACTCCCCGCTGCATGTCCTTGAATCCTCTACTTTGCTAGCAAACCGCTTGGCTTAGCTGGACCGTAGAAGCAAGCCAGTAACACGATCAGCATCCCCCGGAAGCAACCAATCTGCCACGCGGGAAGCACTGGTATACGGCTGACGCACTTCCTGTTCCAAGGCCCATCGTTACGTGCGTTGTGTGCGCATCTCTCTCGGCCCCCCCGCTTAGTACCAACAGAGGTTGCAGCCCTGGCAAATAATACGGTCAAGGGGACTTAGTCGAAAGCAACCGCCAGCGATACGAAAGCCCCGCAGCTACAGATGCAGGGAGAACTGTGATACGCTATGGATCATCCTCGTTCACCGCAACCCCTTCGCTATTCGCTTCTTCGCTGGATTGTTCACCTGTGAACGGCCTTTTTGGAGGCACCAAAAAATTCACCAGGAGAACTAAGAGGACGCGTTGAGCCAGTTATGGCTAACGCACAGCCTGCATCATTCAGATGGCTTAAGTAGCTCAGCGAAGAAGCTCCTTCGTCCGCACCACAGACACATAGCAGTCCCCACGTCCAGATCAAATGCCCTTGCCAGCACGTCTACCTTTCTAGAAGGTCCAGGTACACAACCTACAGAGTGTCCTCGTCCAGCAACAGTTCCCGTTACGCTCCAAATTCTCATCATAATGCGAACCCTACGGTCCAGACTTCCCGTTTGCGGCAAAAAGCAGAAGGCGTACTGCCTAAATCATAATAGTGCCCAAGCACTATTGGGGTTGCAGATGACCCTGAGTATGCAGGGTTGTTTGTATAAAAGCAGTTTCACGGAGAGCGTGTGCACCGAAACACTGTACCCTCCAGATGCTAAAGCAAGTTCCTCACTCTCCAGCGTATATCAAGCCATTCATTGCTAGTTGATGCACAAATTGTTGCAAGGCGAGAATGCTTTGCTCACCGAGGATCTGAGGTAAACGATATCTGCGCGAGCGCTGGTAGCCACCTCACAAATGGTAGATGTCAAAACGCCTCGTCCCTCCTGGTAAGAGCCTTAAACAAACCACGTTTTGCTTGCAATACTTATTGTACGCAAGACTGCGACCACAAAGAGTTCCAATGCCAGGTGGGCAGTGCAGATGCACTATGCCTGGCCACTCAAGAGCAAGCAGCTGATAGGTGACCCACCCGCTGAGCAATACAACTCACATCTCTCCTAGTATGGGAGATTCGTGCACCCAACATGCGGGAAGTCCGTCTGACTTTCAAACGGCTGCAACGCATGCGTAACACGAAAAGTAACTGCTGCCCGCATCGCAGTGACGTTGCATGCTAAGGAAGGGAAAAACACAAGCCTGGATAAGAAATCCAGCTACCGTGCTATACTAGAATAAGCATACTTGCTGCACGAAAGTGCTCTCCGTGAAACTGGTTTCATACAGACAATCCTGCATACTCAGGGACATCTGCGACTAAAACTTGACACTGTGTGCGCAATGAAATTGTCCAGACAGAAAACGAGAGACGTACTGCCTAAACATCAAGACGATACTTCAAAAGGCAGCAATCCATTTAATCGACTAGTATGCACCCATGTTGGACCTGCGTAGCAGGTCTTGCGAATGCGATGAGGTGCCGGATAACATAAACTTTCAGGCGACAACATCAGCTATAAGGGTTTAGTACGATGCGAAGTACTAACGCACAAGCTTTTCAGTGCAAATTTCCAAAATAGCATGGTGACGGTTTCCGGAGCAATGCAAGCACGAACCGTGGCCTTTCGTAGAGGACTCAGCGAGTCCTCTGGAGAGCCGCGGGGATTTGTTGTCCAAACGCGTGGTCAGAGAATGTAGATATGTTCAGCGTATCCACAATGTCGCAGAGGCGAACGCGACAATCGCTCATGGGACGTCGACTCGCCGCAGCGAACGCACCAACTGAGGCAAAGCGGTGCATTCAGCATTNCAATCGCTCATGGGACGTCGACTCGCCGCAGCGAACGCACCAACTGAGGCAAAGCGGTGCATTCAGCATTGCAGCTGTCGAACACCATTCCGCGAGACACGTCTATAGAGATGGCACAATAATTCTAGTAACGGAAAGTGGGCAAACTGTCATACTAAGCTAGACATACTAGCTGGTCCGCATAGCCCAATCAGCTGATGAGCTGGCCGATGCAGGCACTATCGTGGAAGACGCTATCAAGTAAATAATGGCACCTACCAATGCTGTAAGCATACAACGCACCGTCTGGAGGTGTGTCAAGGGCTTCCGCAATGTCATACAATTCTTGGCACAAAATGTCTCTCAAAGAGAGCGCCAAACATCCGGTAAGTAAGAGCACGTGGAGTCCCAAGAGTTTCGGATGAGTCTTGCCTCATCCGAAACTCTTGGGACTCCACGTGCTTTACCATGAATCAGTCAACTAGACTGCCTACAGTGAAACGCACTCTAGGAGCATTCTGGACGCGTAACCATCATATTAAAGACATAAACGATAAGAACCCGCGTGGTCAGCTTCAAATTTACAGCGCACTTTGTTAGGGCAATAATACCTGTGGTGTAAATGACCACGCACGACCTGATCCAGCACCCCTGGTGAGCAATGACTTGCATTTGGCAGTTTGCCTTCCTGACGATGGAACAAATGTCAACCAGGGAATTCAAGTAGTCTCAGTTGTTCACACAAACGCACAGCAGTATAAAAGCCGTGAGGTTCAACGTACACCAACCAGCGATGTAACCTCCAGTGTTCGCAACAACGCAAAAAGTTGTCAGTAGCGGCACATTAACTTCGTTGACCCAATAAGTTATTCAATTCATGTGCTCAAGCAGGAACGAAGCACACCTTCCTATCTATGCATAAAACCTATAGTTGCCATGTCATGGTTGATTTGTTGCCTTCTATGACCCTACTGACAGTAGGCACTCAAACCCATCGCACTAAAGCTGAGTAGAAATAAAGCGTACTTTCTGGGCTCACGTTGTGCAGAACCTCATACGCCTTCCGTTTCATCCAAGGGAGCAGTAGCAACACGGAGCTGCGGCTAGGATAACTGTCATTCTAAAGCATGTTGGCACCCACTGCCAACTCACTTCCTAAGCAAATAGAGTCCTCTCTGCTGCTCCTCTTTTTATAGTCCCCGCTTATGTCGGAAACGCGATTATGTTGGTGGCTGTAGCATGGCACTAAATGAGAGACTGTCTGACGCACTGCCTGCAGTGGGCCACTTGGCGCTACACCATTACCTTCGAGCGGTTCTTGCTTGTGGTGTGCGCAGAGGGAATACGAAGCACGGAGGCAAAGAGGCAAGGACATGCGTGCGCAAACTCACTGCCTATGTCATACAGTTGCCGTTGGCAAGGCCGTTTGATATCCGTCCCACCGTCGCTACAGGTGTTCCTAGATAACGACTCAACAATCTTAGTATTTCCAGTAGATCTATCTAAAAGCCCTGCGCACTCTCTGCCAGCAATGGTGTGTTTTCATGACATTACACTACTCACTAGACACCGCCTCGTTC
>NW_013570032.1:0-5839 GCF_000499745.2 Eimeria mitis | reverse complement strand
ATGCGTGCCCCGAGCGCCAAGCGCCCGCAACTCACTGCCTGCAGGACGCTCATGCCTTTGGCGAGGCAGTCGCGCTCTAAGCATACCAAACCATGGCCGCTCGCGCAAGCATTCAGCCCAGCTAACATCCACAAATTTGAAAAAGCGGAAACTGTACTCTCTGATGTACCAACAAGAACTTCCGGAAGCCACAATCGGCATCTGGATGCACCTCAGGCAGAACACTTGTCCCCTCATCATTAGCAGGAAAAGCACTCCCGCCCGGAAGCTTGCAGCACACGCACCGACTGAAGGATACAGGTGAATTCCTCAATAACCTCTCGCCATCCGGCGCTATGCGCGAATGGCTCTATCCCCCGACCGATCGCCGGCATCATGTAAAACGACCCTACAAATGTCTCGACGCACGTGCTGCACATCACATTCCAAACTGCAAGGCCGTCTCGCTTGTCACGTCCATTCTCACCTGCGCCCAAGCACAACCCATCAAAGTTTTTGCGTCTCTCCAAGGAAATCCTGGCGTACTGCCTGCTCCACGCAAAAACACCCAGGTACTAACTGGAAAAGTGCATATTAAGTTAACTGATGGAACAGAAGTGCCGCGACCCCAGAGCAAAGACTCTACTTGAAATTAAAGAGAGACGCACTCCCTACGGCAGGAAGGCAAATGCCACCCGACAGCTAATAGCTGCGTCACTCTGCTGACTATGGCAAGATTTTCCATCCTAGAAACGGAAAGGCCTTCGGCGTAGCAGGAGCTATGGGGTCGACGCACTGCCTATTCCATGAATGTAGCGCTGCCAAAGCTACCTACCTGCCGTAGGCACCAGGATAAATTACCACCCGCCCAAGACAAAAGCGTTTACGTGCGGGTGTGTCAAACGTACAGCCTGCGCCAGTCAGATATCCTCCTATGCCTCTTTTTGACTGCGCCCGTCCATCCGCAGCCCCTACACGGCTCCTACTCATACTGTACTGAGAATAGTGAATCATTAACAGTTGCAACCTGCACGCACGTGCTGTTGCATTATTGCCAAACTAGTGGTACACGATTCAGAATATGCTTCCTTCAGTCATATACACTCGAGGTAGCCAATATAGCCCCTACGTAGGCGAACTAGGCAATATCTGACTAGGAAGCAAACGAACCTTCTGAAGCGTGAATTGCACCTCCACAGCAGCCCCAAGCCTAAGACTTAGGTTGTCTAAACAATTGGTCGTACACTCATCCCCTTTCAGACCGAATGGCATACCTAGCGAGTTGCGTACCAGCTGGTCCACAGTAGGATCTTGGTTTGCCTGTCAGCCGTGTGCTGCATCGCGATCCAGCAGAAATTGGAGGCGTGGCACTTACGTGTGGCGCAAACTGAGAAGAACCAGCACCAGTAAACGCACAGCCTGGCATTCCATATTCATGCCTTCAGGCGGTGTCGTGTCCATTCGCTTCACAATTTTCACGTATTAAACGAACTGCTTCCTGGCAAAATCAGCGCATACGTCCTGCTCCATTTAGTACGCCGGAAAAATCGTAAAACGCGTTGCACTCATCTTAGATGCTGCTCTGTTGGCGTAACGTTGAAAGTTGCCAGAAACGCAAACGTGGCGTCCATTGGCAGACAGAACTGACATGCGTCCAACCTTCATCCAAAGAGAAGCAAGACATTTTACCTTCAGAATGGTGACCATCATGCAGAACGTACAAGCTTTGCCGTGTAGTGGCGGTGTGGTCAGTATCGCAATCAACAAGAATGCAGCAACGACAGCCCCTGGTGTCTGACTAGCATCCTCAAAACTTATGGATTGTAAACTGCTAAACTGCTGGTACTTCCAACGCACTAGCTGCTAGATGCGACTGAAGGTCTAGCGTTCGGTTGTGCCCCCAAGTCTCTGTCTAAATATTTCTGGAATAACGTTCTGACGACAGCTGCGCCATGCGATGCGCTGCTGCTCTGCGGATGGCATGCGCTGCAACAGAGAAAATACACTGTTCTTTCGCCTGCCATCAGAATGCTGAACCCCCACAAATATGCGAGAACATAGCCCCGCTCTCGTGCTCTTCCGGGACTGTGGTTTCCAGCGGACTCGGGCATGACTGCATAGTACATCAGAATACACTCCACAAGGCAGCTCTTAGTCACCCATCGCCTCTACGGGTTATGCTCCACACATTGCTTTATGGGTGTGCGACTCATCTCTAAATACACCAGACACGCAGTTTTCAATAAAAGCGCGCCTCGCCCGTTCACTACAGTCTAGAACAACCCACTATCAGGGCGCGCCACTGATCGAGTCTTCTTGATAGGGACTCCAGCACGTCCACTAGATGTACCCGTGAAACGTACGCTGTACAAGCTCTCAGTGCATGCCTGCGTGTACTAACCTTGCAATTGACCCTATATAACGCTACAGCGGCATATGAACACGCAACGATCATTTTTAAGAGGCAATAGTCGTGCATCAAAAAGCAGCAGAGACTCCATCTTCGACGCTAGCGAGCACTGTGAAGAAAACATGGCGCGGAGCACGTGGTGGTCCCTGCGAAACATGCACAGCCTGCAAAACGGACGTACTTCCTGTTCCGTGCACATGCCCCGCCCACAAAATTACCACGTTGAAGGAGTGCGTTTTCGGAAGGTGACACACGGCGTTGAAGTGCACACTTGGTCGGCCAGGAAAGGAACCGCAAAACCCACTGGCTGTGTTCATTCCAATATACATCTGCACCACTCAAACCTAATTAGCTACCAGCTCTCAGTGTTTGCATACAGACAGTATTTACTCATAACATCCACGCACCCCTGAGTCACCGATGCGCTCCTGTTCTAGACAAGGCAGGGCATTTTCGCCTGATCCTCCATGCAGCGTTATAGTGCAGTGTTCTGCCAACCGGTGATCCGCTTTCTATACAATGAAACAGTTGCCTAAGGCATAATCGTTCTCACAAGATATCAAAGCGTCGGATCGTGCTACGGAAAACAGTTGCGGTAACACGCTCGTTTTGGAGGTGCAGTGGATAAGTTACGAGAACGACAAGTTAAGGAGTATCATACAAGTTAACTAGTTTCCTACACTAACAAACAACAACGTTCTCAGCACTGTCTTAGCGATAGCCGGCACTGTGTACTCACTCTCTTAGAGCCAGTCAAATTTGCTTACTGGTCCCGCTTATGAACTTCCGTCGTGTTTCGAAATGCAGTATTTGGACACTCGCGCGCATTCTGAAAGAGCCGCCAATAAATAAGCAGGTCCGTACAAAATATGCGCTGCTTAAATGCCTGGAAAACTGAATTGACTCTGCGGCATGCGCACGCACTCTGTCACGCACTACAGGACAGAACACTCGAGTTTTCGCTGGGCAGCGCGAGGCATCTAAACGCACGAATAGTCGGACATGAGAAAAGCAGCGAAGCCTACTCCCTGTGGATTCCAATTAACTCCTGTCCCACTCAAACCTGTTCCGCTACTCACTGTCAGTGTCTGCCTACAGATGGTATTTATGCAAAAACGCCACGCACCTATGAGTCATCCATGCGCTCTTCGTCCAGTCAATGTTAGCCATTCCCGCCAAATTCTCTACACAGCGCCTTAGCGAAGAGCTCTCCCAAAACCTGATGCGTTCTCTATCTACTGGGGACAACTACATGTGCCATGTTGGTCCTCACAAGACAACAAAGCGCCGGATTATGCTGAGCAAAACAGTAGCGGAGACAGCCACGTAGCGGGGCTGCACTGCACGCCGTGCAACAAGCACACGTTAACTAGCCTGCTGTGCCAAAAAAGCTCGCGATACGTACACACGTCAATCGCCCCCTCTATTTTTCACGGTTGCACTGCCTTCGAGATTTCCGGCACCCCATTACTCACAATCTTCAAGCCCATCCACAATGCGCACTGTCCCCGGGTATGGACTTGCATCTCGTTTCACAAATAGCGGACATCAGTCCGTGAAGGGCGCTGACACTGAAGAACACGCCACAAATAAATGTACTGATCCGTACCAAACATGCGCTGGCAGATGAAAGCAGTTGGCACAACCTGCAAAGCTGGACTGGCTCGGCATCATGCGCACACGTTCCGTCATGTACTGCGGGAATGAACACGTGAGTCTGAGCATGGGCACACCCGACCTCTAACAGCACGATTAGCTGGGCACGAAAGGAACCGCCAAACTCACTGCCTGTGACAGTTCCAATTCACTTTTGCGTCACTCAAACATAATCAGCTACTCGGAATGGTATAGTTATACGGGGAAAATTCCGCATGACTCTTGAGTTACCGGTGCGCTCATGTTCCAGTCCACGCTGGCCATTCCCACCAGCTTCTGTATGAAGCAGCATAGTCCAGTGCTCTGCCAACCCTTGTCACAACCCCTGCCACGCTCTGTATTCACTGAAGCAGTCCCCCACGCCACCTTCATTCACGCAACATATCAGACCGCGGTAGCTTGGTGCGGAAAAATGTACCGGCGACAGGCGCGTGACGGAGGTTCACTGCACGACTTACAACAACCACCAACTAACAAATTCACTACGCTAACAAGGCCCTCGATATGCGCAGATGCTGTCAGGCGGTGACACAGCTTGTTTTTCAGGGCTGCACTGTGTTAGCAGTCCTTTTCACTTTTCTACTCACTTCCTTAAAGTCCGCCCAAGATGCGCACTGCCGCCGCTTGTGGAGATGCGTCGTTCTTGAAAACCGAGATGATTCCTTGAAAATCGCCAGCACCGTGAGAGGCTAAAGGCAGCATACAAAAACGGTTACTCGGAAGCCTGGAAAAGTGCACTAAATCTGCGTTATGCGCACGCATTCTGTACCGCATTGCCGGGCAGAGCACGTGAGTTTGTGCGAGGTTTCTTAAAGCATAAGGTGTTGGGCAAGAAAGGAGCCGCCAAACCCACTTCCTGGGTGAATTCCAACTCCCTTCTCTTTCACTCAAACATATTCAGCTACTCGCTTGCACTCTCCACCTAAATACAGGTGACTCGCGAAAAACGTCCGCATGAATCTTAATCACCGATATGCTCCTGTTCCAGTCACCATTAGCAATTTCCGCCAAGGTCTTTCTGCAGCGTCTTAGTGCAGTGCTCCCTCAACCCTTGATGCGCTCCCTATTCACTTAAACGATCGCCTATGACATGCTCGTTCTGACAGCATGTCGAGGCTGCCGAGAAACATTGCGGAGACATGCGCGTAGCAGAGTTGCACTGCGCGCCTTACAACACACGTTAATGAGCTTCCTACGCCAACAAAGCTATTGACATGCACATCAATATGTACACACGTCACATAGAGCGGCGTGGCTTGTCTTCATGTGTGCACTGTCTTCGTGATCTTCCGCATTCCAGTACTTACTATCTTTAAGCCAATGCATCACGCACACTGCACCCGCGTGTGAACCTGCGCCGTATTTCAAGACCTAGCGGAAATTAGTCCCTAAAAATGGGGAGCATTGTGGAAGGGGCAAGGCAGAAATAAATGCACGGGTCCTTACAAAGAGTTGTGGACAGCCTGGAAAACTAGACTGGCTCGGCGCCATGCACACATATTCTGTCCGGTACTAGGGGAATAAAAACGTATGTTGGCCTCTCGGCGGCGCGAGTCGTCAGCGGGCGCAAACTGTTGAGCACGAATGGCACCAACAAACCCACTATCTGCATCAACCCCAATTCAATTCTGCGCTGCCGAAACCTATCCACCTCCTGACCTGCAGTGTTCAGTTTTACGGAGAATATCCGCATAATTCTGGGTCCCCGATGCGCTCCTCGTCTAGTTCACGATTGCCACTTCTGCGACGCTTCTCTATGCAGCTTCATAGTGCAGCGCTCTGAAGATGGCATAA
>NW_013570031.1:10824-11243 GCF_000499745.2 Eimeria mitis | reverse complement strand
AAACTAAATAAAAAACTAAATAAAAAACTAAATAAATAAATAAATAAAAAACTAAATAAATAAATAAATATAAATATAAATAAATATAAATACCTGCATTGTATAGATAGTTTATAAGCGAGCTCAGCTCCATACTTGGCTACCGAGAAGGCCTTTCGCTGTCTTTTTTTTTCTACCAAAAAACTAAATAAAAAACTAAATAAAAAACTAAATAAATAAATAAATAAAAAACTAAATAAATAAATAAATAAATAAACAAATAAATATAAATAAATATAAATACCTGCACTGTATAGATAGTTTATAAGCGAGCTCAGCTCCATACTTGGCTACCGAGAAGGCCTTTCGCTGTCTTGCTGCTCCCTCCCCCCAATTGGCTTCCCAGCAGTTTCTTTGGGGGTCAAACACAACACCAGATA
>NW_013570031.1:9439-9646 GCF_000499745.2 Eimeria mitis | reverse complement strand
TGCCTGCTGCTGCTGCTGCTGCTGCTGCTGCTCCTGCAGCGACAGCTGCTCTGCTTGCTGCTGCTGCTGCACCATCTGCTGCAGCAGCGGGGGCCGGGGACGGCTGGGATCGTCGATCCCCCGCAGCTTGTGGGGCAGCAGCACGCAGGGGCCCCCCCAGGCACAGGAGGAGTGCAGCACAGCTTGCTGCTCGAGAACAGCTTCGTT
>NW_013570031.1:8867-9266 GCF_000499745.2 Eimeria mitis | reverse complement strand
GCAGCAGATCCTGAGGCTGCATACTCGCTTTCTCCTGTCTCCTTTGTTAACCCAGAAACTGCTGCAGCAGTTGCTGCTGCTGCTGCAGTATCGTCACTGACTCCTTCTGCTGCTGCTGCTGCTGCTGCTGCTGCTGTTGTTGCTGCTGCTGTTGCTGCATCAGATGCTCTTCCCTCTCCAGCTCCATCTACTGCTGCTGCTGCATCTGCTGCTGCTGCATCTGCTGCTGCATCTGCTGCTGCTGCTGCTGCTGCTGCTGCTGCTGCTGCTGTGTCTGTGTGTGGCTCCCCTAACCCGTCTTTATTAACATACTGCTGCAGGAGCACTTGCTGCATGAGTTGCTGCTGCTGCTGTCTTTGTTGCTGCTGCTGCTGCTGTATTTTGAGGGCAACAGCACGC
>NW_013570031.1:8144-8767 GCF_000499745.2 Eimeria mitis | reverse complement strand
GCAGCAGATCCTGAGGCTGCATACTCGCTTTCTCCTGTCTCCTTTGTTAACCCAGAAACTGCTGCAGCAGCTGCTGCTGCTGCTGCTGCAGTTTCGTCACTTGCTCCTTCTGCTGCTGCTGCTGCTGCTGCTGTTGTTGCTGCTGCTGTTGCTGCCTCAGATGCTCTTCCGTCTCCAGCTCCATCTACTGCTGCTGCTGCATCTGCTGCTGCTGCATCTGCTGCTGCATCTGCTGCTGCCGCTGCTGCTGCTGCTGCTGCTGCTGCTGTGTCTGTGTGTGGCTCCCCTAACCCGTCTTTATTAACGTACTGCTGCAGGAGCACTTGCTGCATGAGTTGCTGCTGCTGCTGTCTTTGCTGCTGCTGCTGCTGCTGTATTTTGAGGGCAACAGCGCGTCGCTGCTGCAGCACAGCTTCTCTGAGTTGCTGCTGCTGCTGCTGCTGCTGCTGCCTGTCTGCGTCTGTTGCTAGCAGGTGGTGCCGCAGCACGTCTGTCTGCTGCATGTACACCTCAGCAGCAAAGTCAAACTCATCAGCAACAAGCCCGCCCCCAAAGAGAACGGGGCCCCCAAGCAGCTGTCTCCTCTCCTGCTGCTGCTGCTGCTGCTGCTGCTGCTGCTGCAA
>NW_013570031.1:6933-7083 GCF_000499745.2 Eimeria mitis | reverse complement strand
ACAGCAGCAGCAAGTCCGAAGACCCACAAGACCTACTCACAGACACAACATCCTCTGCTGCTGCTGCTGCTGCTGCTGCTGCTACACTGCTGCCAACACTACCTGCAGCAGCAGCAGCAGCATCAGCAGCAGCAGCAGCAGCAGAGGTCT
>NW_013570031.1:6527-6833 GCF_000499745.2 Eimeria mitis | reverse complement strand
TAAATCTAATAAAGGGGAATTCAACAAATCTAAACTCATCGACATGCTGCTGCTGCTGCTGCCTGCTGCTGCTGCTGCTGCGTCAGGTGCTGCTGCTGCTGCTGCTGCTGCTGCTGTTTCGGATGCTGCTGCATCAGCTGCGTCTGCTGCTGCTGCTTCTGTATCTGCTGCCACCGCAGACGCTGCAGTTGATGCTGCACTCATCTCTGTTGCTGCTGCAGCTGCTGCAGCTGGATAGCATGAAAAGGTATCAGCAGCAGCAGCAGCAGCAGCAGCTGCAGCAGCAGCAGCAGCAGCAGGTTTAAT
>NW_013570031.1:4748-6427 GCF_000499745.2 Eimeria mitis | reverse complement strand
TAAATCTAATAAAGGGGAATTCAACAAATCTAAACTCATCGACATGCTGCTGCTGCTGCTGCCTGCTGCTCAAATGCATGCAGGCTCTGGGCGCTTTGCGTTTGCTGCAGGTCCCCTGGGGGAGCTGAAGCATCGGCTAGCTGCTGCTGCTGCTGCTCGTGCTGCTGTTCCTCCTGCTGCTGCTGCTGCTGCTGCTGCTGCTGCTGCAGCTGAGGCCTGCCCCCCGCAGCGCTGCTGCTCATGAGGAAGACAGCAGCAAAGCTTCGTTATAAAGAAGGAGACGCACGAGGCGCACGGTGTGGGGCCCCCACAAGGCGAGGCATGGAGACTCTTCCTGCTGCTGCTGCTGCTGCTTCTGCTGCTGCTGCTGGGGATACCGCTGCTGCTGCTGCTGCTGCTGCTGCTGTTGCTGCTGCTGCTGCTGCTGCTGCCAGCGTTTCTGTACACTCAAATTAATTAAAGCAGACCAGTTACTAATGGGATGCTGTTCTTTCCCTTGCTGCTGCTGCTGCTGTTGCTTCTGCTGCTGTTGCTGTTGCTGTTGCTTCTGCTGCTGCTGCTGCTGCTTCTGCTGCTGCTGCTGCTGAATACATAGAAACAGAGAGGCAGCAGCAACTGCAGCAGGCCCTGGGAGGCGGAGGCAATCGCAGCAGACCCCGCGAAGTCTTCATACAAAAACTCAGAAAATGCTGCTGCTGCTGCTGCTGCTGCTGCTGCTGCTGCGGAACGCTAGACTAGAGGGCTGTTGCTGCTGTTTTTGCTGCTGCAGCAGCAGCGTTGCTGCTGCAGCAAGGCCGCTGCGGCTGGCGAGCAGCAGCAGTGTGTCAGCTTCGGATGATAGACAGAGCCAACAAACAATACGGGCCCCGAAACCCAGCAGCAGCAGCAGCAGCAGCAGCAGCAGCAGCAGCAGCAGCAGCAGCAGCAGCAGCAGATGTAGATATAAGGGGAGCAGCTACTGAGGCCCTTTTGCTGCTAAAAGGAGACAATGTTTGTCTGCTTTATTTAAATAAAATTCATTAAAACCGACATTCTACTGGAGAGCCCCGCGTGCTGCTGCAGAGGCCGACAGCAGCAGCAGCAGCAGCAGCAGCAGCAGCAGCAGCTGCAGCAGCTGCAGCAGGGGACCCACGGTGTTGTGTTTAGAGGCCTATCGCATAGACAGCAGAATACTGCAACATAAAGGAGATAAAAATAAACAAAAATAAAACACTCAACTACATAAAAATACAAACCAACAAACGCAGGCCTCAACGTCCTCATCCATACTACAGCAGCAGCAGTAGCAGCAGCAGCAGCAGCAGCAGCAGCAGCAGCAGCAGCAGCAGCGAAATACATGCAGTGTCAAGGCAGCATACAACCTGGTTGCAGCAGGATATTTTGTTTGTATTTGTTTTGTTTTATATAATTTTTATTTATTATTTTATATTTCTTGTTTTTATTTATAATTATAATTAAATATTTTACACAGAAAATATGAATTCGTGGGGTGTATAGGCAGCTCCTGCTGCCCCCTGATCACTCCACACAGGCCTCCGCTCCCTCCCCCCGTGCATGCGCTAACAAAAAGATAAAAAAAAGTTTTTTTATTTCTTTTAATTTATTTGGAATCAATTCATAAAATAATTTACTTGCTGCTGTTGTTGTTGCTACTGCTGCTGTGTGAGCAGCAGCATCAG
>NW_013570031.1:4579-4648 GCF_000499745.2 Eimeria mitis | reverse complement strand
TCTTTTAATTTATTTGGAATCAATTCATAAAATAATTTACTTGCTGCTGTTGTTGTTGCTACTGCTGCT
>NW_013570031.1:0-2978 GCF_000499745.2 Eimeria mitis | reverse complement strand
GTTTGTTTGTTTTTGTTTATTTGTTTTTGTGTATTTGTTTTTGTTTATTTCCGTTTTTCTTTTGTTTTTTTTTTTGTTTTTTTTTGTTTTTTTTTGTCTCCTTGTCAGCAGTTTAATTAAATGCAGTTATTAGTCCCCAACACCAAAATAAATAAAATAAACAGACAAACAAAACAAATAAAACGAACACACAAAACTAAAACAAACAAACAAAACAACAACAGCAAAAACAAAGAAATACAACTGGCGCCATCTCCTAACGTCACCACTGCCTAGCTAGCTAGCTAGCCAGCTGGCTAGCTAGGCATTTAGCCGGCTAGCTAGCCAGCTAGCTAGCCAGCTAGCTAGCTAGACAGCCAGACAGCTGGCTAGCTAGCTAGCTAGCTGTTCTTCTAGAGAGCAAGCTGGCTAGCTGTGTGTCTAGCCAGCTAAGCAGCTGCTTGGCTAGCTAGCTAGCTAGCTAACCTGCTGTGTGGCTAGCTAGCTAGCTAGCTAGCTAGTTGCGTGGCTAGCCTGCTAAGTAACCGCCTTGCTAGCTAGCTAGGTAGCTAGCTAGCTAGCTAACCTTCTGTGTGGCTAGCTAGCTAGCTAGCTAGTTAGCTAGCTAGCTCTGTGGCTAGCCAGCTAAGTGATATTAAGTTGTACTAAGTGGCTTCGCTCAACTCCTCCAGCTGCAGCGCCAGCCGCAGCAAACGCCCTATGCGCCAGCCTTGCTGCTGCTGCTGTTGCTGTTGCTGCTGCTGCTGCAGCTGCTGATCAGTTTCTGCTAGCCATGCGTCTAGGGCTTCGTGCTGCAGCGGGTGCTGCGGCGGCAGCTGCAGCCGCGACAGCAGCAGCGCGAAGCCGGGCAAGCTGGAGTGTATGTACACCTCAACAGCCTCAGCAGCAAGCCCGCAGCTCAGCAGCAAAGCCACCCGCATATGCACAGAGACACAAACCCTACACACAACACACACACAACACACACAACCAAGTCAAACGCTCACAGCAGCAGCAGCAGCAGCAGCAGCAGCAGCAGTAGGAGGAGGAGGCGGAGGAGTGACAGAAGTAGCAGCAGTAGTAGCAGCAGTGGCAGCAGCAACAGCAGCAGCAACAACAGCAGCAAAAGCAGCAGTAGAAGTAACAGCAGCAGCAGTAGCAGCAGCAGGGGATAACTCCCAGCTAGCTGTCCGTTCAGCAGCAACTCCTCCGGTGCAGCAGCAACAGCAACAGCAGCAACAGCAGCAGCGGCAACAGCAGCAGCAGCAACAGCAGCAGCAGCAGCAGCAGCAACAGCAGCAGCAGCAGCAGCAGCAGCAACAGCAGCAGCAGCAACAACAGCAGCAGCAGCAGCAGCAAATAGCATGCAGTCTTACCTCTCAGCAGCAAGGAAGCTGCCGACAAGAGCCACTCTATCGGAGTAGCTGAGGCCAGCAGCAGCAGCAACAGCAAACCAGAACCACTTGCAGCAGCAGCAGCACACGTCGCTGCTGCTGCTGCTGCTGCTGCTGCTGCTGCTACTGCTGCTGTTGTAGTCCTTAGCTGTAGAGACGGCATCTGCTGCAACGAACTCTTCCTCCTGCGCTACCCCTTGCTGCTGCTGCTGCTGCTGCTGCTGCCGCTGCTGCTGCTGCTGCTGCTGCTGCCACGGCAGCCGTCCCTGCAGCTGAAGGGCTGCATGCGGCCCCCGCAGCCACAGCGCAGACAGCCGCAGCGAGAAGTCTCCAGCTCTACCCTGAGCAGCAGCAGCAGCAATGCCAACAGCAGCAGCAACAGCAGCAACAGCAGCAGCAGCAACAGCAACAGCAGCAACAGCAGCAGCAGCAGCAACAACAGCAGCAAAGAAAACTAATGAATTGCAATTCTTAAACGCTGTGACGATACACCGACAGTGATCCTGCTGCTGCTGCTACCCCTGCTGCTACCCTTGCTGCTGTTGCTGCTGCTGTTGCTGC
The DNA here is from genome assembly GCF_000499745.2 of Eimeria mitis. NCBI lineage: Eukaryota > Apicomplexa > Conoidasida > Eucoccidiorida > Eimeriidae > Eimeria > Eimeria mitis. The sequence goes on along the minus strand of NW_013570031.1, from coordinate 1,044 downwards.
TGCTGCTGCTGCTGCTGCATCTGAGTTTGTAACGAACCCCGTTTGCTGCAGTTAAGAGAGAGGGGAGAGAAGCCTCAGCAGCAGCTCGTGCGTCTCTTCGTGTGTCTCCCAACAAGAACAGCAGCAGCAGCACATCCTGCTGCTGCTGCTGCGGCTCTTGCTCTTGCTGCTGCTGCAGCACCTGCTGCTGTTGCTGCTGCTGCTGCTGCTGTAGCAGCCGCCTGGTTACGTAGTCTGTTGCTGCCTCGATTGCAGCTTCACTAAACCTGTCGGCCCCGAGGCGTCTGCACTGCTGCTGCAGTTGCTGCTGCTGCTGCAGCAGCTGCTGCTGCTGCTGCGCTTGTGAGGCTCCTCCGCAGCTGCACAGGCTCTCCTTCGGGCCGGATGAAGCAGCAGCAGAAGCAGCAACAACTGCAGCAGAACTCGCAGCAGCCGCATCTTCTGTTGCTGCTGCTGCTGCTGCTGCTGCTGGTGCTGCTGCTGCTGCTGCCTTGCGAATGTCTCCGCTGTCACTGTCTCCTTGGGGACTCTGTTGAGAGCAGGCAGATGTCTCTGCATCCACTGTGCGCACTGCTGCTGCTGCTGCTGCTGCTGCTGCTCCTGCTGCTGCTGTTGCTGCTGCTGTCTCTGCTGCTGATGTGGGTGTCTCCGCAGGCACGTCCCTAGTTGCTGGCTGGCTAGCGGGCGTTCGTCCTCTATCCAGCTGTTGCTGCTGCTGCTGCTGCTGCTGCTGCTGCTGCTGCTGGGCTGCTGTCTTCGGTTGCGTCCCCTTCGCTGCTGCTGCTGCTGCTGCTGCTGAGACCTTGCTGCTGAGGGGAGGATAGAGGGGAAGGCGGAAGGGGTCCCAAAGAAAGACGCACTGCTCCACGCCGCCTGTACAGCCAGCAGCAGCAGCAGCAGCAGCAGCAGCAAAGGCAGCAGCAGCAGCAGCAATAGCAGCAGCAACGAAAGCAGCAGCAGCACCAACAGCAGCAACAACAAAGTTAGTTCGCAGCCAGATGTGTCTGTACACCCCAATGCAGTCCCCCACCCGCTGCTGCTGCT
>NW_013570030.1:9081-9988 GCF_000499745.2 Eimeria mitis | reverse complement strand
TATATATATATATATATATATATATATATATATATATATATATATATATAGTTATTTCTCCTCTTGGTGTCTGTTTGTGTTTATTCAGGGTGGTGTATTAAGCAGCAACAGCAGCGGCTTAGACGTATTGGTGGTGATAGGGGGTAGTCTGGCCGGCAGCGGTGCGCTGGCGGAGGAGCTGGCTGCGCGTGGCGATGGCTGTGTGGTGGTGAACATGTGTGGGGGCAGTGATTTTTGCATGCAAGACCCGTGTGCGTTGCTGGGCTGTCTCCAGCGTATATCTTCTTCTTCTCTTCTCTTTAATACGAACACAAAAGATAATAAAGTCCTCACATGCAGCCAAGCACAACTCGCCATACAGGATGCTTCAGGTGCTGCTGCTCTTGGTTTCGATACACAAACAAAAGCAGCAGCAGAACTCGTCGGTATGCAAAAGGGTTTAGGGTTTAGGGTTTGGGGTTTAGGGTTTTGTGGGGGGTCAGGAAAAATTTTAAGGGTTTTGTAAATTTTGTTGGCGTTTGCTAGGGTTTAGGGTTTTGGGTTTAGAGTATTAGGGTTTGTTGTTGGAGGGTTTATATTGTTTGCTAGGGTTTATAAGGGTTGATTAAGGTTGAGGGTTTAGGGTTTACTATGTTGTATGAGGGTTTATTGTATTATGCTTTCCACATTATGTTTGTATTTTTTTGTTTTTATGATTTATTTATATAATTTTTTTATATAATTTATTAAATGTATTTAATTAATTATTTAATTTATTAATTAATTTGTTGCTGCAGGCAACCTGATGACGGACAGCAACAGCGCAGCTAAGTACTTTTACTTTTGTATGGTTGGGGGCGGGCGAGGAGCGGAAGCAGAAGTGGCGATGCAAACCCATCCAAATGTCGTTCTGCTGTCGGCTGCATGC
>NW_013570030.1:8531-9043 GCF_000499745.2 Eimeria mitis | reverse complement strand
TTTTTTTTTTTTTTTTTTTTTTTTTTTTTGGTGAGTGGTGTCTTTCTTCTCTGGGTTTTTTCCTTTTTTAAGTATTTTTGTCGTTTTTCTTTGTTATAGATTTTTTGCTCTTTTTCTTATTCTTCTTTGGTTATATATTTCTTTTTTTCTGTTTCTTCTTTTTGTTCTTCATCTCTTTCTTCTCTGTCTGCAGTTAGAAAACCATTATATCTGTGTGTATGTTCATCGGTTAGCATAACACGAGTAGCTGCTGCAGCTGCAACTGCTGCTGCTGCTGCTGCAGCAGCAGCAAGTATCTGCTGCATTCATTGCAGCAGGTTTCTCTGTCTTTTTCTGTTCTTTTTCCCCTTCAGCACATCGCCGACTGCGTAGCCACCCGCTGCACCGAAGGCAAAAACTTTGGAGTTTTGTTGATGAACGAGGATTTCTTCATCACCAACAAAGCCGTAGGCTACCTACACTTGTCGCCTCGTATTAGTGCCATATAGCTCTTTAACAACGTACACGTTTTT
>NW_013570030.1:6681-8510 GCF_000499745.2 Eimeria mitis | reverse complement strand
TATATATATATATATATATATATATATATATATATATATATATATATATATGTATATATGTATATGTACTGGAGCCAGTCTTAACAACGTACATCTATTGTAGTGTATATGTATATAGTGGAGCCAGTCGTGTAAAGCAGGGTTTTTATGTGTCGTCTCTTTTACTGTGTAATTGGGGAGAAAGCTAATGTTTTATTTCAAGTGTTTTGTGCTGTTTGGGGTGTATCTGCAGCTGAGAGCCGTGGGTGTTGCGCTTTCTATGAACGGCGGCAACCCATCTGCTCTTTCTGGCGACGACGCTGCAATATTCAAATCTATCCCGCATACATATCAAGAAAAGTTTGTTGAAATATTCAAACCAAGCGGAAGTTTCCCGCAAAAAGCCGCCAGTTTCCCTATTCTGAACTGCCTTGCAGCTATGGTAAGTCGACCTGCAATCTGGGGTGTATGCGCAGCTCTGCTGAAACCGGGTTTCTTAGAGTGCGATCATCGGCATTTCATCTTTTTTTATTGTACAAAAGTTAGGAAACTTCACTGGATTTTGTTTAATACATATTTTTCTGTTTATATATCTCAAGAAACAGAGAAAAGGAGCGCTGATTCCCCTGCATTTTGCTGCTTTCCCTCCGCGTTCAGGTTGGAGATGTGCTGAAACACCGAAAATCCGCCGGCAGTTTCAACGGCAGTTTTGCGCCCATTTGCTTCGATCTGACGGACCAGGTAATATAAATGATAAAAATATTCATAGCAAATAAATAAGTGGTTTTTTTGGAGTATTTTCAGTTCGTTCATGTTTCGGCTGCTTCCTGGCTTGAACCATTGAGATTACGTGCGTCTCTGCATGCAGAGCGGTGTGTGACGCGTGTTGTGTTTTTTAAACGTTTATTCATGCATTCATTGGTTTTTTCGTGCCGGTGCTTGCTGCAGGTTCGGGGCTCCATCCCCTCTGCCTATGACTGCAGCGTCGGCTACACGCTGGGGCTCATGTGCGGCTGTCTCGTGACATCTCCAGCTATGAAGCAGCTGCCGAGCGCAGCGTTGATGATCAGCAACCCCAGCGCCGCCGTTGCTTCGTTCTCTCCTCTTGTAGTGCCTCTCTCCGCTGCAGCCATTGCATGCGGTCTGGGTGTAAAGGGCGCGGGAGCAGCAGAAAGCAGTATTGGGACGGTCGTTGCTTCAGGTGCATTTGACTTGCAGCTGCATACACCCACGCAGGCTGCTGCTGCTGCTGCTCTCAGCAGCACAGTTCAGAAAGAATTCCTACTGAAAGACACATACTTGAACAGCGGGCCCCTTCAGTTCTGTGCTGCAGCAGGAGCAGCAGATGCTGACAGAGTATGCAACTTTCTGCTTAGCGCAAGAAAGTAGATATCGATCGTGCACTGCATGCACGCGCGATACAATGAATGATCAATAGAACTCCTAGTTTCCACTAGCTGCAGCAGCAGCAGCAATACCAGCAGCAGCAGCAGCAGCTGCTGCTGCTGTTGATGATGCTTTAGTAGTTTATTTGTTCTCTGTTTCTAATTCATGAGGCTGTGCTGCTGCTGCAAGGAAACGGCGAGCACCACTGAGGTGTGCGTAGCCCCGAGGAGAAAATAAATAATTTCTTTGTTTATTTAACTTTAAAGAAATTTGAATTTCTCTTCAGTTCGTTTGTTTTTGTTTTTGTTTTTGTTTTGTTTTGTTTTGTTTTATGTAAAACTAAAAAGAAGTTTAGGGGTTAGTTGATCTATTTATCTGTTTACTTATACAACAAAGAAATGTTTATTCATTTGCTATATTTACATTCTACATTAACTACATAATTAAGAAGTTTAGGGGATTAG
>NW_013570030.1:3463-6650 GCF_000499745.2 Eimeria mitis | reverse complement strand
ATATATATATATATATATATATATATATATATATATATATATATATATATATATACATATATATATAGATGTGCAAAACCATAAGCATCCGGGTGTACGTACACCTGGATAGGTCCAGCTATGTGTTGTAGGCAGCCGAGCGACAGAAGAATTACATCTTTATTATAGACAAACCGTAGCGGGAAAGGGTGTAGTTTGCATCTTATAGAGTTTCTTCTGCTGCGACAGCTGTCTATAGAGAGCAGCAGCAGCAGTTTCTGTCTTTTTTTTTTATAATAATGCCGCGGTAGCTAGCGGAATGCTCTGGGGTGTATGTACACCGCAAGGTGTCTAGGGTGGAGGCGTGTGGTGGGGTGTTTATATACAACTGCAGCAGCTGCAGCTGCTGCAGCTACTAGCTGCTAAACAAACAGAAGAAGAAAAAATAAATAAAATTCCGCATACAGATGACACCTTCTAGGCAGCAAAAGAAAAGAAAGACAGAAGAACAACAGAGATATACGACGAAGGCCCCCCACTGCTCTGGCGGGTGTATTCTAGCTGTTTGTAGCAGCAGAAGAGCAGTAACATAAGCTCAAGGGGATGAAAAGGAGAAAATAAAATAATGTAAATACAGAAGTTGAGATATAAAGAAGTGACACTTCATATATACAAGACGGAATGAGGACGGTGGGTGGTGCTGCGCTGCAGACTAGCACCCGGCGGTGCTGCAGCTAGCAGCAGCAAAAACATAAAACCAGAGAAGAATTTAATTTTTAATTGGTTTTTTATAGTTTTTGTGGCGTTTTAATTGAAATAAATGCAGAAGACGGGGCAAGATGAGGGCGCTGTATGTACAGCTACGCCGCACTAAGAACAGGTCATCCTAGCCACCCCGTTCTAGCTAGCTGCTGCTGCTGGGGTGTCTGTACACTGCAGCGTGACGGCGGCTGTTGGTTCAGTTTTTCTGCTGAATTTCTTCGGAAAAGCAGAAAGGCATTCTGCTTTTCTTATTCTTTTTCTAGGATGTGTAGAACGTGATGGTATACTGGCGTGGCTAGTCTACACCGTCTAGGGTGGTCTTGGCTTTTGTCTGTCTTGCTGGTGTTGGTTTTGGGGGGCGCACACCTTCTGCGTGTAATATTTTGTTTGTTCTTGTTTTAAATTTATGTTTATTTCTGTATTTGATTCGTAAATTCTCTTTTTATTTTCACATTCGTTTCCACTGCAAGAAGGAAACGCACGGCTCTGCCTGCCGCACCGCTGGTTGCTGCTAGCGTGGCCGCGTCGAGTGTATGGACACCCCAATCGAAGGGGAGCGGAAACAGCATCATTTTGTGTTATTTTTCTTTTATATTTCGTAATAAAGTTTGTTTAAATACTTTATTCTTCTGTTTTAACCCAAAGAAGACAGAGAATCCCCCGCATCCTCCTCTCCCCTGCCGTCTGCGCCGCCTCCGGCAACGCCCAACCGCCTTTATCTCGTCGGCTAGTGTTTTTGTTTTTCTTGCAGCTCTCTTCATCAGTTGTAATCTTTTGTTTTTATTTATTCTTTTCATTTACTTTATAAGCCAGCCTTTTGCTGCTCTTCTGCTCCTTCTTCTCGCTGCTCGCGTACCCCCCATCCCCCGCCTCTCCTCCCCAGCATATTTTTATTGTGCCGATTCGTATCGACGGCTGCATGCAGCAGCAGCAGCAGCAGCAGCAGCAGCAGCAGTTTATATAAAATATCTTCTTTATTAAACAGAAAAGAAGACAGCAAAAAAATAAACTATCAGATAACGCCCCAGGCGGTCGCTGCACCTGCGTGACCGCTGCTGCATGAGCAGCAACACCACCAACGACAGCAGCAGCAGCAGCAACAGCAGCAGCAGCAGCGACAGCAGCAGCAGCGACAACAGGAGTATCACCAGCAGCATCATCATCGACAGCGTACTGCAACAGGAAAGAAGAACAGACCCCCGCGCGGATTTCTTTTTCTTTCTGCTCCCTTTCTTACTATTCTATCCGTCTACCTCTCCGTAGAATAGCTGCGGTGTCTGTACACCTCAGCAGGTGTATGTACACCTCAACCCCTGTGCATCTGCCTATACACCTGAATTTGAAGCAAAGAAGCAGCAGCACGCCCAATGGCGCAGAGCTCCTCCCCCGCCACATCGGCCCCCGGGGCCGTTCTCCCCTTCTGCTGGGGTGCTGCTGCTGCTGCTGCTGCTGCTGCTGCTGCTGAGGAGTTAACAGAGGCCACAGCAGCAGCAGGGACAGCAGCAGCAACAACAGCAACAGCAGCAGCAACAGCAGCAGCAGCAGCAACGACAACAGCAGCAACAGCAGCAGATGATATCGTGGATACTTCTACCCCCTCTAAGTTTGCTGCAGAGCGAGACAGAGAATCCTTCCTCACTGCATCTACTGCTGCTGCAGCAGATGAGGCAGCTAGCATCGACGCCCTGCTTGACCCGACGCCAGCAGCAGCAGCAGCAGCAGCAGCAGCAAACGCAGCAGCTGCAGCAGCAGCAAACGCAGCAGCAACAGCAGCAGCAACAGCAGCAGCAACTGCAGCAGCAACAGCGGCAGCAGCAGCAGCAGCTGGACAGACACATGGCCACAACAACACCAAGAAGAATGCGTGCCAACACCAACAGCAGCAGCTGGAGCAGCAAAAGCAACAGCAACAGCAACAGCAGCAGCAGCAGAAGCAGCAGAAGCAGCAGAAGCAGCAGACACGACTCCTCGCATCCGCTGCATGTGCAGCAAACGAAGGAGTGGGCGGCGGACAGCCAGCAGCAGCAGGCAGCAGCAAGCCCTCAGGAGGTAAGGGTTCGAGGCAGCAGCAGACGTTGCAGCGGCAACTGCTGCAGCAACTGTCGCAGCAGCAGCAGCAGCAGCGGGACCAGCAGCAGCAGGAGGGTGAGCAGCAGCAGCTGCAGCTGCTGCCCCCCTTCCTGTCTCCGCCCGATTTGATTATCCAAAGCCCTGCGCCCGAGCAGGATCAGCAGCAGCAGCAGCAGCAGCAGCAGCAGCAGCAACAGCAGCAGCAGCAGCAAGCTCAGTCCCACCCCACGCACAACACCAAACAGCATCGTCAGCACGATGGTGAGGATGATGAGCAGCAAGAATGCCGCAGCAACGAAGAGTATAGAGAGGCTCTGAATGCTGCTAGTTTACTCTTATCTTCTTCTCCGTCTTCTCCTCCTCCTCCTCCTCCCTC
>NW_013570030.1:3182-3416 GCF_000499745.2 Eimeria mitis | reverse complement strand
TCCTCTGCTGCTGCTGCTGCTGCTGCTGCTGCTGCTGCTGCTGCTGCTTCTATCCCTCTCACCGGCACCATCCTCGCCGACCGCCGCCTGATATTCTATAGAACGCAGATGTGCCCCCATGCAGTGCGCGGGCAGTGCAAGTTGGGGCCCCGCTGCAGATTTGCTCATAGAGAAGAAGAACTGAGGCCCCCCCCTCGGCTAGATAAGACGAGAATATGTGCGCTGGTGAAGGCT
>NW_013570030.1:2958-3151 GCF_000499745.2 Eimeria mitis | reverse complement strand
ATATATATATATATATATATATATATATATATATATATATATATATATATAACTCTATTAAATATTTTTTTTTTCGTTTTTTATGCGGATATATAAAGTGTATATATGTGTATATTTTAGTTGTTTTGTTATTATAGTGCAGGAAATGCATTTGTTTGCTATCTCTATTAAATATCTCGTTTTTGTCGTTTCT
>NW_013570030.1:2510-2940 GCF_000499745.2 Eimeria mitis | reverse complement strand
ATTATATATATATATATATATATATATATATGTATATATATATATATATATATACATATGTATATTTTGATTGTTTTGTTATTATTATGCAGGAAATGCATTTGTTTGCTCGTTTTTATGCTTTTATGTGCTTGGTGTTTACTTGTGTTTCATAGTGCTTTCCTCTTATGGTTGGTGTTTTTTTGTTGTATTTTTTGTGTTTATTTGTATTAATATTAATATACGATTATATTTTATATATTTATTTATAAATGTGAATATATAATTATGATTAAAATGTATTTATTTCTTTGGTTTCGTGTTTTTATGTTCATGTTTTTTATATACCCGCAGCCGATCTGAACTGCATTTCAGGTTGCTTTCTATGGGCCGATGCTGCCGCGGAATCTTCGCGTTTTATGTAAATATTTGTAGAAAAAACAATAAATTC
>NW_013570030.1:414-2480 GCF_000499745.2 Eimeria mitis | reverse complement strand
TTTTTTTTTTTTTTTTTTTTTTTTTTTTTTTTTTTTTCAGGTTCAAGTTGCTCCTTTGCTCACAGCCGATCTGAACTGCGTTTCACTGTCGCTTTCTTTAAGACGAATATCTGCCGCAACTGGCTTTCTGGTCGATGCTTACACCCCGACACCTGCAACCACGCGCATGGAGCTGAGGAATTACTCTTTTTTAGGACTTTAGCTGCGCAGAGCGGTGTAAGAGACTTCGCTAGAGAGAGAGGAGCTGCAGCAAGGAATGATACGAGAGCAAGTGCGGGCAAACTGCAGCAGCAGCAGCAGCAGCAGCAGCAGCAGCACCAGATGCAGCAGATTCAGGCCCAGCAGCACAAACAACATCTCGGCGTGCACAAACAAATTCATGGAGAAGAACACAAACAAATGCGAGAACAGCAACAACAACAGGGAGAGCAGCAACAGCAACAGAAACAGCAGCAGAAACAGGGTGAACAGCAGCAACAGAAGCAACAACAGCAGCAGCAGAACCAGATGCAGCAGATACTTCAACAGATGCAGCAGATGCAGCAGCAGAAGCAGCAAAACTATCACTCATCTTCCACCCACAGAGCTGCAGCACAACAAACAGCACAGCGGGGGCGGCATGGGCAATCTGCAGCAGCAGCGGCTGCTGCAGCTGCAGCAGCAGCAGCTGCTGCTCCGCTGCAGCAGAGACAGTGCAGCAACAAACAACAGCAACAGCAGCAACAACAGCAAAAGAATATCACTCTAGACACTTTGTCGGGGCGGCTGCTTGAATCCCTTGTCTACCATCTGCAGCAGCAGCAGCAGCAGCAGCAGGTGCAGCAGCAGCAGCAGCAGCAGCTGCAGCAGCAGGCAAAGGATTCCTGTGGCAAGTTGCTACCCAACAGCTGGACGACACATAAGCAGGGGAAAACACTCACAGCGCCTGGAAATACTGCTGCTAGAGTTGCTTCTGCTGCTGCTGCGGCGGCAGCAGCAGCAGACAATGCATCTGCTGCTGCTGCTGCTGCTGCTTCCAGCTCTTCTCACAGCGTTGAAAACAGACGCATGCGGCGATCGCGCGGGAAGGGGAGAGGAGGCGAAGCGCAGCAAAAGCTGCAGCAGCAAGTGGGGCTGCCTGCAGTCTGCATGCAGCAACAGCAGCAGCAGCAGCAGCAGCAGCAGCAGCAGGAACAAGATGATAGAAGACATTCAAATGCAGTTGCTGCTGCTCTCCTCCAGATGCTGCAGGTGACAGACAAACAACTGGCGACCCTTACAAGCAGTGGCCTCTCCTTGGGTGCACTAGAGCAGCAGCAGCAGCAGCAGCAGCAGCAGCAGCAACAGCAGCAGCAGCAGCAGCATGCAGACCAGCAGGAGCTTGGCGCGTTGAGCGCCATGACTATGGGGGATGTTGCTTTTGTTGCACCTGGGGTGAGGGGCCCCCTGAAGGGGCCCCCCGCGAAGGGGGGGGGCCCCCAGAAGAGGGGGACGGGCCAGAAGGGTGGGGGGGCCCCCAAGGGGGCCCCCTATAAGGGGCCCCCGCTGCAAGGGTTAAACAGAAAAGCAGCAGAACCAAGCAGGTGGGAGCTGGAGAGTACAGACAGCACAGAGACCGTCAGCAGCACAGAACAGACGCTAGAAGAGGGGAGCCGGGTGAGCAGCAGAGACCAGCTGACAGCAGCAGACGCGAGAGAAGAGTGGAGTGAACAGCAGCAGCAGCAGCAGCAACAGCAGCAGCAACAGCAGCAGCAGCAGCAGCAGCAGCAGTTGCTGCTGCTGCAACAAGCACAGACTGTTGCTGATAGACTCGATGCGCTGTCACCTTTCTCCTACGCCGACTTTTTTGCGGGCGGGGAGGAGCTGCAGCAGCTGCAGCAGCTGCAGCAACAACAGCAGCAGCAACAGCAACAGCAGCAACAGCAGCAGCAGCAGCAGCAGCAGCAGCAGCAACAGCTGCAGCTGCTGACGGGCGGTGCTGCAGACAGTACAGGTTTCTTAGATATGGCTAACTGGTTGAGCTCAAAGGAATGGAGATGAGGGGGAAAGGCAGCGAAATAATATATACTGATGAGGTGTACGTACAC
>NW_013570030.1:0-306 GCF_000499745.2 Eimeria mitis | reverse complement strand
GGGGGGGGGGGGGGGGGGGGGGGACCGCAGACTCGACCCCCCTCTTATTTTATTTTATTTTATTTGTTATCTTGAAATCCAGCTGCTGCTGCTGCTGCTGCAGTTGCTGCAGTTGCTGCTGCTGCTGCTGCAGCAGTTGCTGCAGTTGGTGTTGTGTATATATTTGTATGAAGGAGAAAATAGAAGAGAGAGAGGGAAGGAGCAGCAGGTGTATAAGGAGGCTCTTCTCTTGTCTTTATTTGTTTATGTTGAGCTTTGCTCCTGTTTGCTGTTAGTGGTTTATTTCTTTATATATATATATATATA
>NW_013570029.1:9209-10078 GCF_000499745.2 Eimeria mitis | reverse complement strand
GATTCAAAGCGCGCTATGCGTTTGTGAGCGTTGGACATCTGATTCGTGAGGCGCTCATCTGTAGCGCAATGCGAAGTGCTTCATTGGCAGCTAGCCCGATTACCTATATTGGTGATTGTACTGCAGAGGACAGGAATAGCGAACAGTCGGAAACTGACGACAGCGAGACCAACTTGAGTTGCTTAAACGCTCACGGCGCCTGCATACGTCCTCAGTCCGCTTCCTTCACGTCTTGCTTCTAGTGCATCTTTAATGTCTTCGAGTGTCGCTGTTCTTCCAAAAAGCATTGACTCTATACAACTGCCGCAGGCAGCCCGATTCGTCGTTCTGCATTCTACATTAACCTTCGGGGGTATTTTCCTGGACTAGTTACAGTAATATATATATGGACTATTTGGTAGATTGTGACGCTGCATGCACTAGGACCATGGGGTTGTCCAGCCTGTGTTCTCGAGTTAACGCGGTGTGGGAAACATTTCTATTGTTATGATAGCGCGTTCTTTTGCCCAGGAGGTATGCCGTTGGAAGAGGCATCATCCACTCAACTCAGTTGTGCGTACCATAAAGTTTCAGCTCTTCTGATTGTGATCATGGAACGTGTTGCCGAGTGCATGCAGGCTTATGGGTTCGCACTTTGACGCGTGGGATGTCGCTCTTTTCCGGTGTGATTTTCTTCGTATTCGACTGTGATATGGTGCTTCGACGCTGTGATATGCGTTTTGCAGACAGCTTGTGACGCTCAAAACTATCTCCGCTAACTGGAAAGCCGGTGTATGAGCACCATAATACGGCATGGGAAGCAGGAACGATGACGAGGCAGGTACTTTTGAGATGACTTGCGGTTTGACCAGGAAGTATGCAGATATCCG
>NW_013570029.1:8145-9105 GCF_000499745.2 Eimeria mitis | reverse complement strand
CAGGAACTGTGGGAAAAGCTAGAGCTGTGTGCTCAGGTGCATACATGTTTGTTGAATTGAACGCATGCACCCTGAAGAAACGAAGAATCCTTCCCCTACGACAGCTCACGTCCTCAGTATCCTTCAGTGCATGCAACTACAGTGCTTCGATCTGCATCTGCCAGGCGGTGACCGAATGTTGTTGGCTGGATTGTGGACTCCAGTACCTGTGCAGAGGAACGCAGACCCGATGTGACGAAAGCTGGACGAGGTGTTGGCAACGTATGGGCGGCGGCTGTACTGAGAGAGTGAAGCTGCAACGTATAGAATGGGCGAATCCATGCTCTGGCGAGTAGTTCAAAATGCTTGCTACACGAGTGAGTGAATTTAGTCCATGCGTCGTTTACGATGGGAATGGCTCTCCTTTCCTGTGGTGAACGATTTTTGGGCCTACAAGTAAGCGGGGTTAGTGTTCTGCACTGAGCACCCAAGCAGTTTCGTGTATGCGACAATGTTCTCGCATGCTGTAGACCTTTCAAAAAGAAGTGGCTACCAACAGATATCTAGCACAGCCACCTGGTTTGTGTTGTCCTTCGCGATCAATACAGGAGAATTTGTTGGCATACATGCTGCGAACACTGCAAACATTAAAAGGGTATGCAGTTGGCACGCTTCCATTTGCAGATCCAATGCGGCAGTCTATTTTGTTGCTACGACTCGTTCTGTGGCACAGCAAGTATGCACATAGTGGGGTCCGACAGTTTTGGAGGTGCCCAAAGTGCTGCAAAACGTACTGTGGGCAGCACCTACAAAACATACTGAATGCAGGTAGGTGGTCCTAGCCGTTTTGCTGCGTTCATGCTACCTTGCCTCGAGAATGGAGGCAGATGCAAGAGTGTATTGGGAAGCATACACATTTACAAAAAGAATCGCGCTCAGGGAGGAGAAACGATGAACCATTTTGGTATGGCAATGTGCTCG
>NW_013570029.1:0-8045 GCF_000499745.2 Eimeria mitis | reverse complement strand
CTAGCCGTTTTGCTGCGTTCATGCTACCTTGCCTTGAGAATGGAGGCAGATGCAAGAGTGTATTGGGAAGTATACACATTTACAAAGAGAATCGCGCTCAGGGAGGAGAAACGATGAACCATTTTGGTATGGCAGTGTGCTCCTCTTGTTTAGGGAAAGGGTATGCGGAACCACGATGTAGATTTTTTGCACAAACTCTGCCAGTGCAAACGCCAGCAAGATTGGGTGAGGCGGCACCTCAGTAACTCTGTATGACTATACGCACGAGGAATTTCGAATCTGTGTTTCCCAAGCACCGGATGGAAGAAAGCCGAGGTGCGTGCGGCTGTATGGCCCGGAAGGCTGCTAGGCATGGACCTGCCTCAGTGAACGTGCGAAAAGCAGTTTGAGTCGCACATTCTGTGATGTACGATCAGCCCAAAGGCTGGGTTCGTGAGTGAATGATGTTCACAAATGTTTGAACAATATTCAGTCTATTTGCGTCCCTCGCTGTAGCGGCTCAATAACACCCACAGGTAATAGCCAGGGCCGCTTGTGGATTGTTCATGTGTTCTGCTGGTGCACGCATTTTTACGTGCGTTGAAGGCATTCCACCTATCTTCGTGTCTCCATGTTCCTCTCTGTGGCAGCCTGCGTGGGATGATTAGCAATGGCATGCAATGCCCTTACGTAAAGATCGCCGGAGTGCCGGAGTGCATGTTAGTCGCGCTGCTGTGGTATACAGTTTTTGTACGCGTACCTGGATTTGTGTTGTGCCTATGCTTTCTGTTTTCACAACCACGCGCTCTCCGGCCCAGGCAGTATGCACATAGCGTGGACTGACAGTTTTGGAGGTGCCCAAAGTGCTGCAAAACGTACTNCGTATGGCTGCATGAAGCACTGCGAGCAGCATCTGCGAGGTATGCGGGGTCCATGCATCTGGTCAGAGCCGTTTTGCTGCGTTCATGCTGCCTTGCCTTCACTGTAGAAGCAGGCACAGAAATGTGTTCGGGTGCATCTATAATTGTCGAAATAAGCGGCCAAAGACAAGAGGAACGATGAATAATTTCGGTTCTGCAGCGCACTTTGCTCGTATCCGTCAACGTAACAGCTTGCGATTTTCATTTTTCCCACAGAGTCTGCCACAGCAAATTGCTGATTTACAGGGTAAGGCAGTATATCAGTATCTGGGCACTGCAATACGCTGCAGGAGCTTTGACTGTAAGCCCCCCAGGCACCGGACGAAGGTAGGGTTAGAAATGGACGGCTGCTTGGTCCGGGCAACCACTGTACCTGAGTGAATGGGCAGCAAGCAGTTCGAGACGGGCTTTCGGTGCGCTGGGCTCGGTCCAAATGTCCGGTTATTGAGGAAATATAATTGAAGCGTGAAAAAAAAATATTTGATCGACTTGTGTTTCTCGCTGTAGAGGTTCCGTAGAACCTACAGGTAATGTCCAGGGCTGTGTAGGGAACGGTCATGTGTTCTGCACGTGCACGCAGCTTCTCGGATGCTGAAGGTACTGCCCAACGCGCTGTTGCTCCAGTGGGCAGCGACTCTAAACTAAGAAACGGCTGCTTTGTGCTGGCATTGGCGTAAGTCAACGATGCGGCTGCAGTATGATGACGCTCTTGTTGACGTTGCGATCGCTCGCTGGTTTGCCTAGAGAGTATGCGCTTAAAGGCAAAACCATTCGCTTGCCGCAGTTCTGGATACCATTACGTTTCAGCATGTATAATGGCAGGCAGGGATATATATGTNCATTCGCTTGCCGCAGTTCTGGATACCATTACGTTTCAGCATGTATAATGGCAGGCAGGGATATATATGTGCGTGCATATTTATGAGCGGGCTGTGTGAGAATTGGTGGGAGTCCGCTTTCCTGTGGGCGTGCAATTATATGGTACCTACTCGGGCGGGCTGTTTCGGTAGTGCGACATGCGTTCTTCAGACGGCGTCGTACACTGCAAAAAATGTCAGTGGATTGCTGAGGCAGTAAATATGCAGCGCAATATGTAGTAAGAGGCAACGGATACTACGCAGTGATTTGCGTTAAACTTTTAGTAGCATTGACCGCTGTGCCGGGTACGGATAATGGCAGTATTTTTCGCGAAGGACGGTTGGGCTGGGGTCACTGCCCACGAAAAATATATAATGAGCATGGTGTCTGCAGTAACGGACAAGTGCGTAGTTGCACAAGCAGGGATTCCGTGTTTAGCCCAATAGCTTAGCCAGTTTCCTGTCCAGGCAACTCGCAATTTTTCAATGTTTCACTGATTTTCATTCGAGCTAGGCACAGACACAGACAGCGACAGACTGTTTGCAGCAACTTTCACTAGTCGCTAGAGGCGAAGGCGGAGCATGGCGCTCTGGCTTACGTGCGTGGTACATGGTCTAGGTCTTCAACGTGGCTAGATTGTCGTCGGTCTTCTAATAAACAGCAACAACAAAGGACTCCCCATGCATCCAGCTATGCCATTTTGCAGTCGTTATCCACCTTATGCATGGTTCGTCTACCCTGGTTGAAATCCCCTCAGACTGCCAAGATTAGTAGGTATATTGTCTAGCAAAGAGGAAGCAGACGTGCATATATGAGCAATGCTGGGTTATGCAGTTTGTGGTCTTGCATGTTCTGGATCTGTGTGGCGGAGGCTTTTCTGGGTTCGTGATCGTTGGCAACTTTGCCCAGGACGTATGTTTGTAAAACAAACCTTCTGCTGGACCACTTTATGAATGCAGTTACGTTTCGTTGTGGCTGATGCATGCGCGCAAGCCTGCATGGTTGCTTTGTGGAAAGCAGTTTGCGTTCGCTTCGTTTCAGGCTCGTTTTTCTTACGGCTCTAGTAGAGGTAGGTGCTATGGAACAGTGAAGTGCATTTGCGAGACGCAGGTTGCCGTTAAAAACGACTTCAGCGGANAGGTAGGTGCTATGGAACAGTGAAGTGCATTTGCGAGACGCAGGTTGCCGTTAAAA
This sequence comes from Eimeria mitis, assembly GCF_000499745.2. NCBI lineage: Eukaryota > Apicomplexa > Conoidasida > Eucoccidiorida > Eimeriidae > Eimeria > Eimeria mitis. The sequence continues at coordinate 5,094 of NW_013570029.1, read as the reverse complement.
ACGACTTCAGCGGACTGCTGAGGCGGTACATGCGCCTCGCAATACGTAGTGGGGGGCGGGACCGACTACCTGGTACTTAGTGCCAAAGTTTCAGTAGCACTGAAGGCCAGCCCGGTTATGTATAACGGTACTTCTTCGGATGACGGGAGTAGTGGAGGGATGGCCGCAGCCGACGGTGCGGCCAACATGAAACCGCATGGCGCTTCCATAAAATACGAGGACTCTGTAGTTGGTTGTGGAGCTACTGAGTAACGCAAATAGAAGCGTAACCTGAAGAGATGGATCCCACTTCTGGCTTGACAATATGAGCTAAGCGGCTCTGTGTTCGGAGTCAGTGAGACTCCCGGAGGTGTCACAGCTGTGCTGTCGAGCTAGCCATCTCGCGGCAGGACCATCATAGCACAGTCCCATAAAAGTCTGAGGCGAGCGCCAGCTGAGTGATGTCTCATCCTTGTCTTGATGAGCTGCAGTAGCCTTAGTTCTCTTGACAAGCAGCTATTCGACACATCCTGCAGCCAGCTCATTCACCGTGCAGTCGCTGTTGAGCACCTGCTGGATTGGTCCTTTTACGGTTGAATTTGCTCGGTCCTCCGAAAGCTGAAAAGTCCGTATCTGGCGGGGAGCTAGAGCATCTGCATGCGTGAGCATCGTGGGATCATGCGGTTTGTCTGCACACCGCTAGCGCTCGGCGTGGCGATGCATTCACGTTATGAAGTACTGATTGTTTGTCAGATATGCATGCCCTTATGCTCGGTGTTCTTACCTTTCAGCTTGTATGCGAGTATTCAAGGGTGGGTATATGAATGCGTAAAGGACTAAGAAGTTGCACCGTGTGCTGACTCCTGAGCTAATTGTTGTTTCTGCTCTCCCTTGGCATTTAGTGGGCCGGGGGTGTTTATGCGCTGCGCGCAAACGCGATTGTTTCTGTTAAATACTCAATAGTATCGAAGGTAAGTCCTATGAATGATGGTAGTTGTTCTACGGAGGGCGGAGACGCCGCAGAACAAGCGGCAGCCGACGGCGCGGCCAGCACGAATTGTGTAAGGACCCGGCGTGCACAACAGACCACGGAACTCGTTTTTCGTTGTGTAACTAGGCCAAACTAAGCAGAACCGATAACGCAGGTAGGGCTTGTAATTTGGAAAAATTTTGCAACGGTGTTCGGTGGTCGGAGTCAGGGTGTAACTGGCTTTCATTGGTGCTTGGCATACTGCGCATCGCGCTCCGACACTGTAGGCGACGGCAGCATAAAGTAGGGCCTTGTTCTGCACACACCCAATGCTTCCTGCACGTCTCGAGCATCTTTGATTCCCTATGCTTTTCTATCTCGAACGATTTCGAGACAAACTCTACATGCAGCCAGCGGCACCATCCAGCCGATGGTGATACACGGGGACTTTGTCCACTCGCCCTGGTTGAAATCAGCTCTGTCTACTAGTAGGGCTCTATACGTTATATGTGGCAGAAACCGGGAGCACCTGCGTGCCCTATCATTGCGACACTATCCGGTCAGTCTGCGCGCATCTACAGCAGCACTGTCACTAACCTTATGTCGTTTGAGCCGCAGGCTGTTTTGGTCAGAAAGTGTGCACTAAAAGCACATCCGCGTTAAAGAGTTGCTGTTTGTTCAGTAACGTTGACGCTTTTTATCATGTTAGATGTAGCGAACCAAATTATAGCTTTCTGGCACAGATATGGGTACCTTTACCTTTCAGACTGTTTGATAGCAGACAGGCTTGTATATGCATCGTCCTGCAGCTGGCCGGAATCTTTCGTCAACGCTAGTTACGTCAACTGACGGGAGTGTACGGAATATTGGTCGGAGATATAGGATACGTGCGCGTGTGAGCGTCGTGGGCGTATGAATCCCTGTGGGCAAGCCTGCGGTCTCCATCCGACAAAGCCTTCTCTGTCTTAACGGTACCACTACTGGATTGTGTAGGAAGTATGGGTCTAAACGCAAGCGTCTATATTAGGTGGTTGTAGAAACCTTCATGTCTCAGTTATTGCGACAGCAGACAAAGATGACTATGCGCATAAATGCAGTTTATTTCCCGGCAGTTTGAGGGTAAATGAGAAATTGTTCTCTTTTAGGCTTGGTAATCTTGGGTATCCACGCTGCCGAAGGCGTTCGCAAGGAAGTCGGTCACTGCATATGATGTCAGAGAACTGGCGAAGCAATTTATAGGCAGTACAATAGATGGAAGGAGGCAGCAGCGCCCAGGCGAAGATTTGTGTTAAACATTCGAATCGGAGGATATTGCTGTTGTGTGTGATGGCATTTGCCCTGCGGAGTGCGAAAATAACTAGGAGGGAGCCGCGGCTGCCGGCGCGACCAGATGGCACTTGCACGGAAGCAGGAACCTGGAGTTTATTTTGTATCTATTGGATAGCGCAAAGGAAAGCGGAACATGTCAATATCTTGTGTTCGGAGTAGGATATGATGCGCGTTCGCGCGAGCCATGTCGCGACTAGGGTGTTGGTAGCACATTCCCATAGCCATCAGAGGAGCGCGTGATGTAGCGCACAGCGGTGCAATTGCGCGATACATCTTCAAGTTGTAAACTTCTGATGGTTGTTTGAGTGCTGACAACCCGTAATTCGACAAGCGCGCCCCATGCAGACAGCTGCATCGTGCGGCAGATGGTAGTAAGCTTGGACGCTGTTTGCTTTCCCCGCCTTAATTAACTTCGTCTGCGCATAGATGTATACGTAGCATGTGACCCGAACTACAGTACCTGCATGCGTGAGCATCGTGGAGTTAAGAAGCTTATGCGCTAACCTCTGGGGGCGAGTCGTGGGAAGCGTTATCGAGAGCTGGGATCGCATGTTGTTTCTGACCAGCGAGTATGCACATAATTAGCCACCAGGTTTGCTCGAATACGGATCGTTCAGTAACTGCAACAGCCTGTAGCAACTCTGAACCACCGAAAGGGATTTCATCTTCGTGGCGTGGTTCTGGGTACGTTTAGGTTCCAGACTTTCTGATGGAAGGCATGGATGCATATTTGAATGCAAGCAGGTCTATGGAGTTGGAGTGTGAGAAAAAGCGGGAGTTCATTTTGCTTCATATTTGCTCTTTTTTGCATGTATTGAGTTGGCACGTTTCGATACGCGCTTTGCGCTTGTGAGATAGAACCGGACACTCCAATTGACTTCAGTGAATTGCTGCGGTAATACGTGTTAGAAAGCAGCGCCTACGCAGTGATTTGGGTCAAACGTTTAATAGTATTGACGACCATCCAGATTACGTACAGCGGTAGTTATACTGCGGAATACGGCAGGAACCTATGTCAGGCGGCGGCCGAATGCGCGACCAAAACCAACTGTGCAAATCCGCGTGGCACATACATTAGAGGACGGGGATCTCATTTTGTATGCGGGACCTCCTTTTTTGGAGAGAATACCCAGGCTAGTTTGTGTTCAGAGGTGCTATGAGTGCGTCACCAATATTCTTTCTAGCTAGCAATCTTGGTGAAGGGTGCTGCCAGCGCATTTTCACGTTTATCAGAGTGCAACACAATCTAGGGCATTCTGCTTCACGTGCGCGATACGTATTCTGATTTACGCACGTTGTCAGCCGTTGTTAATTATCTTTAGTTGTCCAACAAAGAGCGTTCCTACAAGGCTGCATCATGCCGCTAGCTGCGTCGTCGTGCAGTTGGTGTTGAGCTTGGGCTGTGTTCGCCCTTCCTGGATAAACTCAGCGGCATCTGCAGATATGGTTTTACGTAGAACTTGAAAGAACGGTAGAGAAGCTCCGTGCGTGAGTATCGTGGTTTGCGCAGACGCAGCCATTTCACAGGAAGCGAAATCATCTGGCCGGCGCTATTATAGAAACTCTTACTTTTCAGCTTGTATGAAAACACCTATGGGTATACGTGTGCACCCGTGCAGATTTATGGAGTTGCAGTGTGACACGAAACTGGTGTTAGTAGACACAAGAGAGGCGCTTTAGCTTTTCTTTCGTGTTTACTGAGGCGGGGTGCTTCGGCCCTGCGATTCACGTTTGTGGTGCATAGTCTGAGCCTCCAAACGAGTATAGTGAAGTTATATGCGGCGTCCACTACGTGGTGGAGGCGACTAGCCTATGATGTAAATCAGATGCGTAGTCCTGCTGACGGCGATGCATGTTATGCAAGGTGACGATCGTTCTGCCGATGAGGTAAGTAGCGGAAGGCAGGTTGTGGCAGATGAGGTCGCCAACACTGATTGTCTAGGCAATAATGGCGCTTGAACAAACTGGCGCACACGGTTTGTTGTCGCGTTGTTATTTCGCAACAGGAAAATAAACGAAATGCATAGCGCATGTGGGTTGTTTCGGAGCTGTGGTATTAGTTAGCCTGTTTTGTATCCGGAGCATGCGCACTTCATGGGTGTCCTACAGATCTTCTTTCTTCCTCGACACCTCACCAGACGTTCATAGTACTCCAGCATAGTGGGCACTGGCAAGCGAGAAGCAGACATTTAGTCTATCACCACGTAGTGTTTTCGTGCATCGTCAGCAATTGAACGATGGAGACTCACGGAGCCAGCTGCTCCGTTCTACGGTTGTTACTAAGGTTCGCGGTGGTTCTCTTGCCCTAGTTTAGCGCAGCTCCGTCTGCCGATGGGAGTACATGCCGTATGTGAAGGCGAGCAAGGATATCTGAATGCATGAACATCGTGGGGTTATGTAGTTTATACGGGCCCGCATACGACCGCTGTATGGTGAATATTTTAGGGCTAGGGTGTGGCGTGATGATCGCGCGCTGTCCGCCCCAGGCGGTGAGCCCTTAAAAGCAACGTCAGCTGCTCAGCGCGCGGTTAATCAAGCATTCAGGGCTACGGACGCAACGCATAAAGAGCGTATGCACGTGCCTGCAGATTAGTTTAGTTGCAATAAGAGGAACAACGCGAATATGCTTCCTAGCAGTGTGTTCTATCTTGCAGCATGACTGGGCCCGGGAGTTCCGACTCCGTCACTAACATGTGCGAACACCGTGGGGCCATGCAGTGTGCGCCGGCTCGGCAGCGCGCCTATGTGTGGCGGAGCCTTATCTGGTGTTGCGTTCCCGCGCAGCATTCTCTACTGCAGAGGCTCTTAAGAGTAAG
>NW_013570028.1:6939-7832 GCF_000499745.2 Eimeria mitis | reverse complement strand
AGCAGCAGCAGCAGCAGCAATAAGTGCAGCAGCAGCAGCAGCAGCAGCAGCAATAAGTGCAGCAGCAGCAATAAGTGCAGCAGCAGCAGCAGCAGCAGCAGCAATAAGTGTAGCAGCAGCAGCAGCAGCAGCAGCAATAAGTGCAGCAGCAGCAGCAGCAGCAGCAGCAGCAGCAATAAGTGCAGCAGCAGCAGCAGCAGCACCAGCAGCACCAAAATAACAAGAAACCGAAAAAAAACAAAAAACAAAAACAAAAACAAATCAAAAAAAAACAAACAAAACGAAACAAACAAAACAAGTAAACAAATAAATAAATAAATAAACAAAATAAATAAATAAATAAATAAATAAATAAATAAATAAATAAACAACCTGAATATTTTATTTGTTATTTTGCATTTGGTGTATTTATTATTAAATTTAACCAAAAAACCAAAAAAAACAAAAAAACAAAAAAACACAAAAAAACAAAAAACAGAAAACAAAACAACATAAATAAATAAATAAATAAATAAACAAAATAAATAAATAAATAAATAAATAAATAAATAAATAAAGAACCTGAATATTTTATTTGTTATTTTGCATTTGGTGTATTTATTATTAAACTACACCAAAAAACGAAAAAACAAAAAAACAAAAAAAAACAAAAAACAGAAAACAAAACAAAATAAATAAATAAATAAATAAACAAATAAACAAAATAAATAAATAAATAAATAAATAAATAAATAAATAAATAAATAAACAACCTGAATATTTTATTTGTTATTTTGCATCTGGTGTATTTATTATTAAACTACACCAAAAAACCAAAAAAAACGAAAAAACAAAAAAACAAAAAAACAAAAAAACAAAAAAAAACAAAGAAGAAGTAAATAAATAAACAAAAC
>NW_013570028.1:4949-5369 GCF_000499745.2 Eimeria mitis | reverse complement strand
ATAAACACCCCCAACACCACCGTATATGCTGCTGCTCTGAACACAGCAGCAGCAGCAGCAGCAGCAGCAGGAGATGCAGCAGCAGCAGAAGCAGGAGCAGAAGAAGAAGAAATATAGTTGCAGCAGCAGAAGGAGCAGCAGCAGCAGCAGCAGCAGCAAACAACCAACGACCCCACAAACACCACCATATATACTGCTGCTCTGAACGCAGCAGCAGCAGCAGCAGCAGCAACAGCAGATACAGCAGCAGCAGAAATGCAGCAGCAGCAGCAGCAGCAGAAGAAGCAGCAACAGCAGCAACAGCAGGAACAGCATCAACAGCAGCAGCACCACCACCACCATCAGCAGCACCACCATCAGCACCACCATCAGCAGCAGCACCATCAGCACCACCATCAGCAGCAGCAGCAGCAACCGCAG
>NW_013570028.1:4194-4849 GCF_000499745.2 Eimeria mitis | reverse complement strand
GCAGCAGCAGCAGCAGCAGCAGCAGCAGCAGCAGCAGCAGCAGCAGATGCAGATGCAGCAGCAGATGCAGCAGCAGATGCAGCAGCAGCAGAAGAAGAAGAAGCAGCAGCAACAGCAGCAACAGCATCAGCAGCAGCACTACCACCACCGCCACCACCAGCATCAGCAGCACCACCATCAGCAGCACCAGCAACAGCAACAGCAACAACAGCAGCAGCAGCAACAGCAGCAGCAGCAGCAGCAGCAGCAGCAGCAGCAGAAAGCTTACGGGTGCAGCAATACCTAGGGATTGAGCCAACGATGAGAGAGCAGCAAAAGAAGGCAGCAGCAGCTCCTCTCTACTCGCACCCTTAAACACACCAAAATCACTGCTGCTGCTGCTGCTGCTGCTGCTGCTGCTGCTGCTGCTGCTGCTGCTGCTGGTGCTGCTGCTGTTGGTGCTGCTGGTGCTGCTGCTGCTGATGCTGCTGGTGCTGCTGTTAGTGTTGCTGCTGACGGCGGTCGGGGTGCTGCAGCTGTTGCCATTGCTGCTGTTGCTGCTGCTGTTGTTGCTGCTGCTGCTGCTGCTGCTGCTGTTGCTGCTGCTGCTGCTGCTGCTGCTGCAGTATGCATGCAAGGCAAATGCTGTCTGTCGTTTGTATCTTTTTAATCTTTT
>NW_013570028.1:4024-4094 GCF_000499745.2 Eimeria mitis | reverse complement strand
CCAACGATGAGAGAGCAGCAAAAGAAGGCAGCAGCAGCTCCTCTCTACTCGCACCCTTAAACACACCAAA
>NW_013570028.1:3238-3588 GCF_000499745.2 Eimeria mitis | reverse complement strand
GCAGCAGCAGCAGCAGCAGGAGCAGCAGCAGCAGCAGCAGCAGCAGCAGCAGGAGCAGCAGCAGCAGCAGGAGAAAATACAGATGAAGACAAACCCCCAAACTCTCTGCTAGCAGCAAAACCCTCTACACCTACAACTACATTTATAATCAACAGCAGCAGCAGTAGCAGCAGCAGCAGCAGCAGCTGCTGCTGCTGCTGCTGCTGCAGCAGCAGCAGCATAAAGAAGAAAGAAGATATGTTTCTTCTTTACTAAGAGCTGGGGGGCCCCCGGGGGGCCCCCCCAGCCACATGCTATAGAGTTGAGGGTCCTGAGCTGCTGCAGCAAAAGGGTGAGTTGCTGCTGCTGCT
>NW_013570028.1:2765-3166 GCF_000499745.2 Eimeria mitis | reverse complement strand
GGGGGGGGGGGGGGGGGGTGCCCTACGGGGGCTGTTGCCTGGGGTGTATATGGAGCTAGAAAAGGGATAAACGCTGCGAAATAAATAAAATAAATAAATAATTTAATAAATTAAAATAAAAAATTAAATAAAAACGAAGAAAAACGGAGAAAAAACAACAAAAAAAGAAAAAAAAATAAAAAAAAACGCCGCGGTCAACTACTACTGCTTCTTCGATTTCTCTTTTTTTGGGGTGTATAGAGGGCCCTATCTTTGTTTTTATTTTATTTATTTTATTTATTTTATTTATTTTTTTATTTATTTTATTTATTTATTTTATTTTATTTATTAAAATGAATTTCTGCTGACGAAGAAAACACACTCTCCCCTCTTCTGCTGCTGCTGGTTGCTGCTGCTGCGCC
>NW_013570028.1:857-1056 GCF_000499745.2 Eimeria mitis | reverse complement strand
TTTGTCTTTGTTTTTTTTTTGTTTTTTTTTTTGTCTTTGCTTTTTGTCTTTGTCTTTGTTTTTCTTTTGTCTTTGTCTTTGTCTTTTTTTTGTTTGTCTTTGTCTTTTTGTTTTTGTTTTTGTCTTTTTGTCTTTGCTTTTTGCTTTGTCTTTGCTTTTTTTTTGTCTTTTTCTTTGTCTTTTTTTTTGTTTGTTGTCT
>NW_013570028.1:0-757 GCF_000499745.2 Eimeria mitis | reverse complement strand
TTTTATTTGTCTTTGTCTTTGTTTTTTTTTGTCTTTGTCTTTGTCTTTGTTTTTTTTTTGTTTTTTTTTTCTTTGCTTTTTTTCTTTGTCTTTGTTTTTTTTTGTCTTTGTCTTTGTTTTTTTCTTGTTTGTCTTTGTCTTTTTGTTTTTGTTTTTGTCTTTTTGTCTTTGCTTTTTTTTTGTCTTTGTCTTTGCTTTTTTTTGTCTTTGTCTTTGTCTTTTTTTTTTGTGTTTGTTGTCTTTTTGTTTTTGTTCTTGTCTTTTTGTTTTTTCTTTGTCTTTGTCTTTGTCTTTTTACTTTTGGTTTTTGTCTTTGCCTTTTTGTTTTTGTTTTTGTCTTTGTTTTTTCTTTGTCTTTGTCTTTGTCTTTGTCTTTGTCTTTGTCTTTTTTGTCTTTGTCTTTGTCTTTGTTGTTTTATTTTTATTTGTTTTGTTTTGTTTTGTTTTGTTTGATTGTTTTGTTTATTTGTTTAGTTTGTTTTATTTATTTATTTATTTTCTTTAGCGTTTTTTGTTTTGGTTTTCTATTTATTTATTTATTTTATTTATTTATTTATTTTATTTATTTATTTATTTTATTTATTTATTTATTTTATTTATTTATTTTAATTTTTTTTGTTTTTTTTCCTTCTGCTTTCTCTGTATCTATATCGGTGTATTTATTTATGTATTTACTTATATAGAAACATATATATATATATATATATATATATATATATATATATATATATATTTTTTTTTTTTTTTTTTTTTTTTT
>NW_013570027.1:9766-10263 GCF_000499745.2 Eimeria mitis | reverse complement strand
GACTGGAACACACAACAATGACGGGAGGGGGTGTCAAGTGCACTGGAAGTTAGATGTTGATTTGCGCAGGCTTCTGCTGGTGGGGTTTGTGAAACTGCAGGCTAGCACATTGCTGCTGAATGCATCTTCAGGAAGTGCGCGGATGCAGCGGCACGCAAAGCCAGCGCCGATGCACGCCTGCTGGTGAGGTTTGTGCAACTGCAGGCGGGCGCACGTCTGCTGAATGCATATCCAGGAAGTGCGTGGCTGGCCCGGCACGCAAAGCCAGCGCCGATGCACGCCTGCTGGTGAGATTTGTACAACTGCTGGCTGGCGCAAGTCTCCTGAATGCATCTGCAGGAAGTGCGTGGCTGGAGCGACACGTGAAGCCAGCGCATAGCAACGATTTGACGGGAGGTTGCAGGCCATGACCCGTCGCAGAGGTGATGTGTTGACAGGTGGTAGCGGTTTTATGTGCTGCTAATCATGCCTGCCTGGCGGGCGTATACGCATGTGGC
>NW_013570027.1:7604-9666 GCF_000499745.2 Eimeria mitis | reverse complement strand
TCTAGTGGGTTGCTTGATGCAGACCGAGAGTCTGTCGACGGAGTGGCGTCGCAGGCGAGACTTCAATGCACAGCTTAGACCGGCGTTGCAGCGTATGCACTCCGCCACGTTTGGCGTTCCCTGCATCTCGCCAGGCGGTTTAGGCGCTGGAGGTCCAGGATGTTGGGTTCGTGGAGGAGGTGCAAGGTGTTTCCGCAGAAGTACTGGATAGTGCGTGTGGGCAGAATGGGGTCGGTGAAAGGGCTTCGGCATGCGTGTGAGTGCGGGCTACGGGGCATGAAGTGGCAAGTAAGTAGCACGTTGTTGCTCGCGCCGTAAGAGCGCAAGCCTTGGAGGTAGGAGTAGGACCTACGCAACAGTCTGTGCAGTTTCGCGCGGTTGAAATTTGCATCATTGGGAAGGTCTGCACTTTGTGCCTCCAGCCAGTGCGTCGCCTCCTGAACGTATCGACGGCTGTCTCGAACGCTTTTGCAGCTGAAGGTTTCTTGGCCGTCTCGATGTAAGCCGCCGAACTGCCTTCAAGTCCGAGCAGGGTTCTAATACTGCGGTGTGCGTTTTGTGGTTGAGGAGTCCGTCACGTGGAGTGTCGCATGACGTACGCAAATAAGTGTCTCGGGAGTGACCCTTGCGCAAGGCGTCCTCGACTCAGCAGTTCAATTGTAGACAGTTAAAATTCGTTCTCTGTGTTTGCCGGCATGGATATAAGGTGTGTGCATATGGACGTGGCATTTGTACAGGGAGTGGGTTCGTCGATGGACAAGTAGGTGTTCAACAATTGTCTGCAGTTTTTGTTCATGCAGCAAAGCGGGAATGGATCTGCTTGGCGGATTGCCTTGCAGCGCTAGTTGCAGCGGGGTACTTTGCAACTCGTGTGAAACCCGCGCCTCCCCCACTTTCAACCCCTGGGCCACTGGGCACAGGCAGCATGGGGTTTGGAGGAAAGGTTAACTGCTTTTGGAAATTCATCTTGGGATCACGACGGCCCTTCGGTACGACTGGGGTTCTCGCGCTACGTCAGGCTTATTACCTGCCAGCAGGAGTTGCTTCGAGTACTCGTGCTGCCTAATTTTGGCAAAGTCTTCTTCTTACCGACCGGTCATTGAGACACAGCAGTTAGGGCTGTGTGGTATCAGCTAGCTGATACCTCGAAAATAACAACAATAAACCCTTGTACACAGACACTTTCACGGGAATAGAGCAGAAGTATACAGCACGTGGAAGGAAGCGCTACGCCGTCCGGTGGGCACAACAGGGTGACTGAACTACTTGTATGGCGAAAGAATATCAAAACTTCCAGAGTGCAAGAGATGTTCAGTGGTTTCGTTGGCCGATGTAGCACAATTTCTNAAAGAATATCAAAACTTCCAGAGTGCAAGAGATGTTCAGTGGTTTCGTTGGCCGATGTAGCACAATTTCTCATAAGAACATCTTAAATATACCATCAACCTGGCGAATGACGCGATTGTGTGCCGCAATCGAACATTTCTGCATTGATCCCGGTTTCGTTTTTAGATCGCGTTATCTTCTACCCCTTAGATACCCAGGCATGTACAATTGTTGCCAGTCTCAACGGCGGATGGTGCTCTATGTATCGGGACCCCTCGATCTTAACCGTCTAGTATACTTAAAATAATTATGTTACCATTTTACAAGAAGCAGCTGACCTGTTCCAGTCCCAGGGGGGCCTGGCACCAAACGCTCAAGAGGAGGCGTCTTGACACGATCAAGACTTGAAACGCATCATGCTGTAGTTCGTGCTGGAAGGCAACCCCGCATGCATACGTAACCAAGCTCCTTCTTCTGCATGCACTAATAGTCTCGACAGTCAGTGTTAGGAGAACACTGACTTGATCCTAAGTATCCAGCCTTCATGTATGTAAAAGTATACGGACGAACTTTACACGGACAGTCCTACATCGGCCGCCACGCGACGTCTCCAACTTCTTAGACGGTACACGCCTTCTTGGCCCCGTCGGTGGTAATAAGAAAAAGGGAGGAAAATAAAAGGGAAACGGAACAGGCAGTATCCAGGGAAGATGTTCGGCTGGACAGCTGGTGCTAC
>NW_013570027.1:7328-7518 GCF_000499745.2 Eimeria mitis | reverse complement strand
CTGAACCCAGACCGCCTCACTGGGTTCAGGGGGCGGCATTTTAGAGCAGGCATCGCAATAGTAAAAAATATATAGCGACCCACAGCAACTGCCCAGCTTTCGTAAATGCGTGATCATGGGTCAAACCGGCCATAAAGTGTGTGGCAATCCCCGAAATATAAAAAGGAGTGAAACTGCAGTAGGGGGCGGG
>NW_013570027.1:6985-7228 GCF_000499745.2 Eimeria mitis | reverse complement strand
TGTATGTAAAAGTATACGGACGAACTTTACACGGACAGTCCTACATCGGCCGCCACGCGACGTCTCCAACGTCTTAGACGGTACACGCCTTCTTGGCCCCGTCGGTGGTAATAAGAAAAAGGAAGGAAAATAAAAGGGAAACGGAACAGGCAGTATCCAGGGAAGATGTTCTGCTGGACAGCTGGTGCTATCGACTGGTTGGTCGTTTCGGGAACGTTTCAAAGGCGTGCTAGTGGCAATCTG
>NW_013570027.1:4900-6851 GCF_000499745.2 Eimeria mitis | reverse complement strand
TATATATATATATATATATATATATATATATATATATATATATATATATATGTATATGTATATATATATGAGCATGCTGTCCCTCATGGCAGAGCAGCTGTAGCTTAATCATGGATATAGCCCTATTCTGAGCAGCCCTACGCATGCCCACGCTTGAGCTCGCTGCTGCTGAATCGAGGAAGCCTTGCACAACAACAATTCAGGGGGGATGTATTTGAGTCACTGTTGAACGGCCACTCTAGCTGTCTGTTTCCTTTATTTTTGTGTTCCTTGGCCTATGCGTGTGTCCAAGACTTCAGTTTCCTCTACAAGCTTCTTCTCGTTTTGATCGTGCCGCTGTTTTGTGGATGGAGTGCACGGAAACCTCGGTGACTTCCTAAACTGTTTTAGATGACATTAATAGTGTTGTGGCATATCGGAGCTGTTGGTAAGTCAACAAAGTAGGCTACCTCTTTAACCCCAAAGCGAACAACGAATTCTCCCACCTAAGGCGTGGTGGACTTCTTTAGCTGATCGTCCCCCAGTGCGTCCCGGATCGCGTGTGAATGCACTAGAACCAATCCGCCTGGTTTGAAGGTGACTGCTAGACTATGTCGCAGTTCCGTCTTTGCCATTATTGTGCCTTTTTCGTTTCACCCGCTGCTCCAAACTGTGTATGGAAATCAACTTCCAGCGTACGAGGCTGGTTACCAAGAACCAAATCAGACGTCGAGCAAGATAACGATGTTTCAGCGCAGAGCGGAGATGCCGGAGAGCAGCGCGTCGAAGAGTGCACTGTTGCATTGTAAACCCATTCTGCAAAAGGAAGGAAATCATGCCACGCTGACGAATTCTGCAGTGTATAGACTCGTGAGTACTGGTCCAGAATGCGGTTGGTGCGCTTGGTCTGGGCGTATGCTTCCGGGTGCTCTGTGCAGGCCATGTTAATGTCTATCTTAAGTCGCTTCATGAATTTGTGCCAAAAGCAGTTAACGAATTTGTTATCCCTGAAGAGAAACCTAAAAGCTCCTGAACCTCTGTGCGTGCGCAAAGGGGCAACAGTCACGCCCGAATAGCCTTAATTTTGCGGGTGCCTGCAATCCTCCAATACGTTTGTCGATCGGGGGATCGTAAGCTTTTGTTTCACTGTGATTTTGTCGATCTGCTTGAACTCGACGCAAATGCCACACCGTCCACGATTTTGCTTCGCCAAAGGAAGTGCAAGGACGGTGCTCAAGTGTGCTAGTTGACGATAGAACATTGCCTTTTCATATCTGCTTGCAGCTCAATTTCCCCTTCCAGATGTGGGACTCGCCGCAACAGAGCTTAGGGCTGCTCCGGAACTGAGCTCCATGCAGTGCATCGAGAGTGTAGCAGGTGGCTCACCCGCTCGAAGTTTCTCGTTATTTAATCTACCCGAAAAATCTTCTTTGAGTTGTGCCCACTTCTGCTGTTCTTCGGGTATTTACTGGATCGAATATCCCAAAATTGCTGTATTCTTAGGACTATCGCAACGGAGCGCATGGATTTCCGCGTGGTTCCCTGCACAACACCCGCATTGAGCGGGAGTGTCAGCGGTCCTTTTTGCGTGGGACGGTATTTCCATTCCTGTTACCGTACATGGTGCAAGTGCTGTTAGGGTCCCTGTTTGGTGCACTCGCTGAACACTTTCTGGCAGATAGACCTCGGACATCTCTTCAGGGAGGCCCATGTGCACCCTCTACTGGGTCACCGAATACATGACTACGATTACGTCCTGGTAAACCCAACGTAGAAGTCCCGTACCATGGTGATGCGCCGAATTTGGGACTTGGGTACGTCACATTTTATGCCCACAGGTTTGCCGGTTCTCTTGTCCTGTTTCCCATCCGCGAAACGTGGTATCAGAGACTGTCAAGTAGCGCTAGCAAATTTTGAGGCCTACTAGGAATCCAAGTTCCCTCACACGATGGGGTGTTGTGAATCCATAACA
>NW_013570027.1:2665-4782 GCF_000499745.2 Eimeria mitis | reverse complement strand
ATTGAGCTTTACGTATTATTAGCCTTATCATGAACCATTGGTACAAAAGTTCATATTCCGCCTTTAGACTTATCTTTACCAAGGGCTAATACGTTTCGACGTAACACTCTTTTGGTATTTCCTCTCGTCTATATTTTCCCAGTTTTATCATAGTCTGTTTCCGTGCTTAACTGGGAAGAAACGGAGATCGTCGGGCACGGGGAATGCTTCAATAGTTCGGATATGCTCCGGACAAGCGGTACCATCGTTTATATGTAACATCTCCTGTCTTCCACCTTCTGAAAGAGAAGTAATCCATAGCAATTGTAGATCTTCGGGGGCATTCTGAAGAGAAAGGTATGCCGAAGACCTCCCCCGGTGCCTGTATATCGTGCCGCCCGTCAGATATGGACGATCCGCAAAAACTGGTTTTGGCGGGAAGGCAGTTCTGGCTGCTGCGATCCAGAGACTGCTCTTGCCTGAACGTCACAAGCTTCTTGGCCTTTTGTCCCTTCTCCACCGGAAAGGATGGTTTTGACCTATTCTCAGTGTGCAAGAAAGAAACGTGTTGCGTTTGTGCAAGTTGTTAAAAAAATTTGTTCAGGGGTTTTGGCCTTAGCTTTTCTGGACTGATCACTGCTATGCGTCGATACAACCTGCTGCGAGGGTGAGGTTCGCTTGTCGCATTCCCGGGTTAACCCTGAGCTACTACCAAGTTCAGCGAGTCCTCGATCTACTACGAGGACTTTTGCAAGCTACAGTAGACACACGCTACTTCGGCGAATAGCTTCCAACCTCCAGAGTGCCTGGCCTGCGGCCCTGAGGTCTGAGGCGGGGAGGTAGGAGGCGACATGACACGAATCCGACTTGCGACGCACACAGCTGCAACTCGTGCTGCAAGGAAGCCACACATGCATACACAACCAAGACCTTTTTCTGCATGAACTAATATACCGTCGACAGCCGTTGAACACTCACTTAATGCTATATAGTCACACTGCACCCACGTAGGAGTATGCGGACCAACCGCAAGCAAACCATGCTAGAAGATGTATTTCTCCATGCGCACAGGTGCGCTACTGAGACATAAGGAATATTTGCAAAACTGTGTTCGGTGCCTGCACATAGGTCGAAAAGGGGTTTAGGTGTGTGTGGAGATGTGGGTGTAGCGTTGTCTGTGTGACGTTTGTCTGTTCACTCCTATTGGCATGGAGCCTGGGCAATGATCCTCACGTAAGTGCTCAACAATCGTCTGTGGTGTTAATGCATGCATCAATAGTGCTTCGTTGTACATTTTGAAGTTGCTTTGCAGCACGAGTTGCAGCAGGTTGTGCCACAATTCAGGTATCTGCTCCGGCCCACGCTGCCCGGCAACGGAAGATTTGGCCAGCTGCTCTATGGAAACTCCTACCTTGAGCTTACAGACGTCCTCAGATGAGACCGAGGATCCTTTTTACAGTGGATGTCCCTTGCAGCAGGCGTAAGAGCCAGAAAGGTGTGCTGGAACTCATGGAGCCGCCTCCTCTCCTCCCAAGGCCTTTGTGACGTTGTGCCCAGGATGCCTTGAGTTTAGGGGGGAGGTTAGATGAGCCTTTGTGTAATTCCTTCCCCATGGGCTTGGCCTCTATATATATATTGCAGCGCACCGGAGTCCCCGGAAAAGATCTTGTAGTGAAAAGCCTGCTCGACTATAACTATGTATGTACCCTACAACAGCCCTACTGGGTTCAAAATCTACACCTATGCACTAAACACCGCCTAACTATACTATAAGGACTCAAGCATTCAAATAGTCGTCTCTAAAATGTATTCGAGTCCATTAACCTTAAAAGGGAAACCGCAGAGGAATAAATCTCTCTTCTGCCTCTGCAGTGAGTCAGAGTCTCAACCACAGCATCAGTCTCGCAGCCAGCCGTAAGCTGGTGTGGCTGCTGAGCATTCTTGGTTTGGTTATCTTAACTTTCTATCTGAAAGTAATACAGCTTTGTTCTATAAGTATTGTATTCGTTCTCTTGCAGCTATCTAGGCCTCTGAAGATTCCACTTGGGCTCCGCTGCAGTGCCTGTGCTGTAATGACCTCTGGGTGTTCTCCTAACTTAGTCCCTATCAGGTTGCGGACTGTGACGCGATAGAGCTCT
>NW_013570027.1:1100-2634 GCF_000499745.2 Eimeria mitis | reverse complement strand
TCGCTCCTTATATCTTCTAATTTATCTATCCGTATTATTAGCATTTACTTGTAGTGCTAGTGCACTACATGTGCACTACGGATCTCGTCACATGCTAGATGTAGAGACGGCACTATGACGCACGCCAAACACAATTTACAGGAACTAAAAGCTTCCCACAGAGGAAGAACCGTTTCTCTGGAGATGCCAATCGTGAAATATTCCTCATCTCGAGACGGCCACCTAGAAGGGTGCAATATGTGTACCCAAACCGAAACATCTTCGCAGCAGAGTGCAGGAAAAGGAGTTTCTCCCTCAGCTGTTCACGTGTAAGCTCTTTCAATGTGCTCACTAACAGTGAAGTGGAGAAGGAGCTGTTGTCTTAGTCATTCCGAGAGCCGCAGGAGCATCGATGGTGCCAGGTGGGCGGCTACCATGAGGATACAGACAAGGGATCATAAGGACTCTGCGGCGACTGAGTTCATATAATGCAAGGCAAATGGTCCAATTGATGGAGTAATCAAAAAATATTTCCAGAAGAAGAGATGAAGACAAGGACTGAGTGGACCCTTTGCAGGGCCACCAGCTCCGGGCCACCCTGCTTGTACAGAACACCACCGAACGAGACTGGGGCGGGGGCGGCTAACAATGGGCAGCTGCAACTTCGTCCGACGAGCAAATCCGGGTAAAGAATTTTTCAGTTGGAATTGTGAATATTAAATTGAGGTTAACAACAAGCCGGAGGTAGTTCCTGACGTTCGATGACTGCAATCGCCGCGAGACCGTTTGTATCGGCGCAGGGAACGTGTCGGGTCCTGTCTTCAAGGATTGCGCAATACTTCCTCACCCCGCATTTTGCGGCGCATTTCTCTATTCACCTCCAACATCTGGTGCTCAATGTCGCTGTTCTTTGCGTTCCTGGCTTCCGCAGGGCCGGGAGGAACTGCGGGGGTGGCCGGTGATGCCTCGGTCGCCTTGCAAAGTGGTCCTTCGCAGCAGCCAGACGCTCGTCTGAAAGCTCCTGCCGCTTGGAAGCAGTTTGGTGTGGAAAGACACCCCACTGCAGTGCTTACGACCCTCACTGTGCTGGGTGCTGCACTTGCTGTTGCCTTTATACTTGCACAGTGCTTCAGATCACTCAAATACAGGGAGGCGAATACCCTCGGAAGTGCAGCCCGGATACTAGCACAGGGAGGAGCTGAAGAATGTTCCGTAGGCTTCCTTTCGCAAACGGGAAGGCACTGTGAGACGGAAAGCGCTGGTCGGTCCGCTCCTGTAAATCTACGGGAGGGACCAATCCAGCGAAAGCTATACAAAGAAATATTGATGTAGCACGTGTGAAGCTCGCTGCATGTTAGCCAACAATTTGCGCACTTGTCTGCTGATGAGCGTTGTGTAGAGACCGCCTGGGGGGAGTCACCAACATTCACAGATGAAATATGTCGAGGAGCGGCCGCGAGTCGACGAAAGGTTGGAGTTGATGATCGTGTGTAGAGATGAAATATAGACAGCTATGAATGTTTTTTCTGTGTTGCCAGACATGAACGTCAGGCGC
>NW_013570027.1:0-1000 GCF_000499745.2 Eimeria mitis | reverse complement strand
GGCGCCTGTGCAGGGAGTGGGTTGCTCGATGAAGCGGGAACACTTCTCGGAGAAGCGCCGTTGACGCAGATCCATCAGCGTACAGCCTAGGCCTACATAGCATTGCATGCAATTCAGTAGGATTTGCGCCTGTTCCGTATCTGCCAGGCGGTATAGGCACTTGACCCCCAGGATGTGTGTTGCAAAGGCTAGATGCAAAAAGCTTCCAAGGAGCAAATAGATATTGAGCCCCGTACACTCGGATGTGTCGCAGAGCTGCGGATTGCATGTATGTCTGCCCTGCGTAGCTTGGGATGTCTTCGGGGTGGCATATGGGCGTTTTAGAACGATCAATGCATATTTCCTGTGTATGTATAATGCCTACAAACTAGGTTGTGCAGTTGCGCGTTGCTGTAATCTGTACGAGTTCGTAGGGAGCTGTACTCACCGTTTGCTCAGGAAGTGCGATTTTAGTTGGGCATAGACCGCATTTCCAGAAGCATCCAGTGACGGGGTGGTGCCGTGGTGGCTTCCACATGAGAGGACCGTCTGCGTAGCAGAGCGCGCAGTGTCTCTTGCTGCGGTGTAGACACTGAGTTTCCGAAGTGAAGGTTTCAGGGGACTGGCTAAATGTTTTGCGCCACAGTCAAACTGCGTGTTGCTGCGAACAACGTCTCGACGGAAAGGCTGTGAAACGAAGCAGTGAAGCGGCTTGTGTCAAGTACACCACAGGCTAGCCAAAGCGTGACTTAATTTCATCCTGGTGAGGCCTGTAAAGGGGCCGCACGTAGAGCTTCGCAGTGGATCTGCAGGAAGTATGTGGCTAAGGCACCATGTAGCGTCCGGGGCTATTGGCTCTCGTTAATTTGCCCCTCCCGCACTGGGTAAACACGTTGTCCGTGTATTCGTAAGCTACAATATGCTATTGGGGCCTGCAGTGTGACGCGCTCGGCCTCAGATTCAACCACAATGCAAGACCTTCGAGGGCACCTGCGCAGACCAGTGGTGACGATATCGATAT
>NW_013570026.1:13300-29172 GCF_000499745.2 Eimeria mitis | reverse complement strand
GGTGAATCGCTACTCCACGAAGCACAGAACTGTACAGCGCACATAGCAGGTGGTCCAAAGCAAAAGAAACAGTGGATCCAGTGCAGCGCGTACTCCTGTCGGTGCACGGCTGAAACTGGCGACAGTCAAGATCGTCAGCGGACCGTCACGCCTTCTTGGGGCGACAACTCACATGCTGGCCCTACCACGACAAGGGAAAAGAGCATGCGTTTCTGCCGTCTTGCTGTGATTGCTTGTCTACATCCACCACACCTTTAAAACATGCAGATGGATATGGCACAGACACTAGGTTAGGCCACATCCTAATCGGTGAGAGCAAGATGTGCTGAAACGCTGTCAATAAGCGACTGAACCCTTCTGTATTGGGAATTGTTCCACGCATGGTACCAGCAACCGCACACTGTACTTAACGACCAAGGCAGCTCTGCGATGTTCTGGGGAGAGCATGCGGGTTGCTGCGTTTACCCAGTTGTTTTGCGAGGCCAACGCCTCGCTGACCTGCCTCACATGAGGCCCAGGCGTTTCGCACTCAGGAATATCAATTAGCGGAGCTTCTTGTGTTTATGCAACAAGCAGGACAAAAGCATGGTATGCGCATGGACAAGAATATGTGTTTCTGTTATGGCCATTGACAGGAAGCCTGTACAATACATATCGTACAAAATCTCTATGGCTGGAGCGAATGTATCATGCCGGGTCTAACTAGTGGCGCGCATCCTTATCTCCCTGTGCATGGCCATTCCGGAGTAGCTGTCGGAGATGCACTGCTCCCCGAAACAGTGCGGTGAGGCTCTTCGGGAGGCTAGCACGCATAGCTGCAGTGCCACCAGTGCAGATTCGAAAATTGTCAGGCAACCACAACTTTGACTTGGTGTTGTTGATGCTGTCCGTAGTACTCTAACTCTAGCCGATGGCCTTTGAACAGCATAGCGAACCAAATGATAAGCCTACATTGCAACCTTTGCACCCTAGGTGTGTAGAAAATACGGCATTTTGTATTCAGCGCGACGCACGTCATACAAATGACAAGCAACTAGAATTTCAATGCCTTTATTTGAATATCGAACATCGTGCGGGCATGCATGTTCAGCAACGGTATAATGTTCCGGCCGCCGCTTCCAAAAGGCGCAACATTGACAGGCAACCACAGCCGTAGGGTAGTGTGGTTGATGCTGTCCCTAATCACTCTAACTACGGACAGCATCAACAACAGTGCCATATAATCCAACAAAATATTATTTTTTGGGCATACGTTCACCAAATCTACATAGAGCGCATATTAGACCGCTATTCCTCGAAAACGAACTCTCTGATATCCAGAGAGGCTTCGCAATGCAAGCATTTCGTTATACCCAAAACGAAAAACTGGTGAATCGTCTTACCTCTAGCTAACCATTGAAACAAAACAAAATTTATTTCTGCGATTGTGCCAAAGGGAGAAACGCACGGCCCCATAGTGGAACCGGCAGTAACTACACCAGAAGTTCATCATATTTGGCGTCAGCCAAAGCAGAAATACACACAAAGCTGCGGGTGGGAAGAACTGATATGGTGCTGGGTTAGCACACCTTACGAATATATTGTCATTAAGCAAAATGCAGGTACAGCTGCCTACCCGAATACCATACTCAGCATGGCTAAGGAGCGACGATGTCGCGGACAATGTGCAACTGGAGCCTTTGCTCTCCACCCTGCGTTGGGTCCTTGACTTCCATCAAACGCTTTTCACTTTGTACGTACGCATTCTTTCTGAACTAGGTGAAACTCACAATCTGCTCATGGATATGGATATGGATATGACCTCAGCATGCGTTGCTACACAGCACTGTAAGCCTTTAGGAAGAAGTCGGAGCTACGAAAGTTGCAATGCCAAAGGCACTGTTGTTGGAGTTCGTCCGCTTACTGGAACACAAATACGTTGCACCAGAAACGCCTCTAGCGCATCCAGTTTAGGCATCTCATTGCATGAAGGAAAGGGCGTATCGAGCCGAATGCCATTCATCAAGGGGACGCCTTGAGCCACCTCTGCAAGTGCTTAGTTGGCAACTACTTTTATCAGTAAACGACGACACAACAAAGGATAAAGAAGATGGCGTCAAGATGCATCTACCCGTGGTGAAAATGGAACGCAAACGAAGGCATATGCCTGGTCAGCATCTATGAGAACTAGGATATCGTTCGAAGGTTCGCGTTCCCTTAAACGAGTAGAGCACGCATCCTAGTATGAAGGCAGTCCGAGAGCCGCTACACTTCGGAAGCACCACACAATGCTCACCTCTAAGGCCATGGAGGTTTCCCATCACATCGTACAGACCACGGGTCCTAGCCAACTAACTTTTCTATGCAGCGGTCCTAGTACCATATGGCTTATTCGGTTCGCTTCATGTTGAAACAAAACGGACTCCAAGTCAGGTAACAATCAAGCGAAATAAACAGACAGGCACTGGAGATGGACATGGAAACAATGAAATAATCGCTGCTGAACTCCGGCAATTCTGAGAATCGCGCCGCCCGCCGCCCATCGTCAGATTCCAGATAAAACACACTTTCTAGAAGTGACTAGCACGCTCCGCCTTGCAATCTTCAACTGCCCAAGAAAGCAATATGCTTGTTTTATTTGCGGTCAGAAAGAACATCCAACTGGTTGGAAAACGACTCCAGGAGCAGACAACACAACAGAACCCTCGTCCAAAACAGCCTCAAATTAGGCAGTCAGAACAGTCGGCCAACTCTTCTATGCCGGTGTCGTAGTGTCAAGCTTAGTCATTTCGCTTGGTGTTGCATCGGAAGTTCGTTCTCCGCTTTTCCAAGCAACAAATCCGTTCCCCGTCAAATAAAAGGCCAACGAAGCGCACAGGTAAGCACTGGAATTGTTTACGCCCAGAAGGACAGAATCGTAGAAGAACTTCGGCAACGATAAGACAGCCGATGTGAATCTTCGAACTCTTCATCAGGCGCACTTCCTACATGCGACAAATATACATCACCTTCCGATCCTTAACGAGAAAGATATACCTGCCGTATTCCAAATGGTTGGCATAAAGTAGCTGCAAATAACAATGAAACAGAAATCTCGCTGCGCGTGTTCCAACCCCCGCCAAACTAAGGAGCCTCCAAAAAAAACTATTTGTACAAAACATACAACCTGGACTTCCAGTCATCTCTAGTGTCGTGACTAGTTTGTCAGAGGTACCAAACAAGACTAACTATGCCGTCGCCCCTGGCTGCCCACAAAAGCAGGCCATACTTCATTTCCTTTGAGATTTGAACATCGTGAAACCGGATTCGGCTTTTCCCTCGCGGGATTGAAAATGCACCGTACAGGAGCAATACGCACTGGTGGATCAAATAGCCTGCGAGTGTTCACAACAGGTAAAACATTTCAAGGCAAAAATTGCGTCTAGCTAAAATCAGCTACGCTTAGCACAGCGGAAGCCAGCGTCCTGGATAAGGGCAAGGCGCTGATTTGAGCTGCATAAAGGCGCTTTTAAGCTGGAATTACATATGGAACAGGCTGAAACCGTTTGTTTCCGTTTATTTGGTACTACCACTAGAGCTGAACCCTAGATATAGCAAGACGTTGTTGGGCACTGGTAATTATTACCTTTTGCCAAATATAAGCGAAAAATATTCTGGACCGATATCACAAAGAGCAGAAATACAATGAGGGGACTGGTACTTCAGTGCGTGTTTGGCCCTTTGCTTATTGACGCTCTATTGCTTCGGAGTGACCGTAGTCCATTTCCGCTGCATCGTTTATCTCGTGGTTTTGTCGCCTAAGGGCAGCAACACTGCCTACAACAATACGCAAGGGTTTCAACAGAAAATAGAACTATGGCAGTCTTTGGTTCAGCCAGAAAGTCATGAATTAACAGCAATGTACAGACAAATTGTGGATGCCGGCATAATGCGTCTGTTTATGCTAACAACAGACATCAATTTCTTTTCAATGTCGTGATAGTAAATTAGCTGTTCACTACTATTGCCCACGCCTGTAAATATCTTTGCATAAAGCAACAAGTCTCTCCCTGTAACTCAGGTCCTAAGTAGCGCAGCATATTACAGAGTATCTAAACATCAGTTTAGTGAAACACAATAATCTCACGATGAAGACCGAACCGCCGTTTTCGTGCTACAGCGCAGCAGCTCTCTCATTGATCTGTACCCGCATTGGTGCATGCGCATAGGCATGTACATCTATGGTTAGAAAAGCCATTACTAATTGTACACATTCCTACTAATCAAAATAGTGCCAGTCCTCCTACAAAGAGTCTTGAATGTTTTTAGCGTTTAGCTTTAACTTAATCAATTGAAGGTTTACGCCAGTGATTCCGATTTCTACAAGAATATTTCCAAATCCACATGGAATCTGCTTGTTAACAATGAATGCAAAATATGTTCGCGCAGTAGGCCGAACCATGAAACGCCATCAGCGGAGATGGATCCGGTAATGAAGTGCTTACCGGGTCCCGGTTTAGCTGGTTGGAACGTGTCGAATTGGAGTACAGGCAGGATTCGTGTACTTTCAGTATTCCCAAAACAAGCCAAGACAAGGACAAGCACATACGTTTGCATCTTAACTTAGAAGAAGACGTGTCACTTACAACGCAACAATGCTCCCTGCGGAAATCGTCTAGCTCCATTTAATCCCGGAGACGGTATCTCCAAGAAGCGTACGATCTAAAACAGGAATAGTTCCAGTTCCCGAGTTAGTTCGTCACGGCTGCGACGCCAGCGTGCGCATGGCATTGTCTAGCAATTCCACAGAAAACACTTGGACCTGAAGAATCAACATTACAAATCGCAAATCGCCACGTGGATGCACTTCCACTGACAGCAACTGCATTAGCACCAGCATCGCAGCCTGTGTGCTACAGTGCAGCATTTACACCATGCTCAACTTGTCCTCATAAATTGTTTGTACGATGTGGAAACGGTGCCACGCTCTGACCACTTATTATTCGTTCTTACCGCGTCCCAGATAGTCTGTTTTACGCGGCTCACTGACTAGTCGCACGCAATATTGTCTTAATGTGCACTAGCATTGCTTCATATCGAGAGGGGCTATCCGTCTACTGGGATATAGTGTGGGTCATCGAGGCGCTAGCACGCAGCGCGGTAGTGGTGGCACCAGCGTCAGACGCAGCTAGGCGAATGCCTGCGGTCCACTTGAAAGCAAACAGAGGTTGCCTGCTCAGCATTGCAGAATCGATGGAAGCTGAAGGCATGAAATATGTGCACTTGCACCGGAAACGAGCGCCTCTCCCGAGCAAAAGGTGTAGTGACCCTTGGACGAGATAGATAACCAGCAACGGAACTAATATTGCACCCCATGTGTGTATGCACGTTCATATCAACTGCGACGCACTTCCTACGAACCACAAACAAATATCGCAGTATCTCCAGCTGCACACCGCACACCGCACAGGTCTGTGTTCTCAATAACGGTAGGATGTTTCAGCTTTCATCTACAAAAAAACCGCATCATTACTACTACGGAGCGTATCCATCCCGTCAGGGGATGCATTTTAGACCACAACCCCCCGACGACGAACTACCTGAGATCCAGAGGGAGTTCGCAGCGCAAGCTTTCGTCCTACCCACAACGAAAAATTGGGGAAGAGGTTCACCGCTCGCTAACCAGTACCACATAGCAAAATTTGTTTCTAGCTTGCTCCAAAGCCAGACACTAGAGTCCGCACTCGCCCGTTGCAGAAAAGTATTGTTTTTGAAATATCGGAGGCTCACAATCTGGCAATAACATGATAATCTCATGACGCTTTGCCACACTCGCTTGTAACATACAGGGGTGGATACTGTAGCTGCGAAAGCTGCAGTTTTAGTCGTACTGTCGTCGTAGCTTGTCGGTTCACTGGGGGAGCACAGACGGGATACATCGGGAAATGCTCGAGCGTGTCTGCTTAAGGCATCACAAGGACGGAAAAGCAAATCTTATGGAACAGATCGCGCATTGACGCGGCCCCTCTGAAATGACGCCACCAAATATGAGTCTATGTTGTGTGCATTGGTTCCCACGGGCCAGGCCTTTTTAGGGGAAAATCAAACTTACGTTGCTTTACTTTTAGTAAAGTAACGTAAGCTTGATATTCACGATATTGTTGGAACTAATTGTGTTTTACAGCAGTAAGACCAAACGTCTTACTGCTAAAAACACGATTAGTGCAAACACAGTCTCAAAACATTTATTTATTCGCAAGCCTCACATCCTTATCAATATGGATCACAAGCAACAAAGCATCGCTATTGAGCGATCTATTAATTTCGTGGATTCACATTACTATCGGCGGAGGCCGCAGATGACCAGCAGCAATAAAAGTAGCTGCGGCTGTGCCCAAGTATCTCATAGTACTCCGCAGAAGGTGAACAGCTTTCTGTCACATGGTGCACTGCCTGCCAACCTAGCGAGCGAACTCGCTGTTCGTGCTTTGCAAATATAAACTCCTATAAAGCAGAAGTCAGCGTCAGAATAGCGCGCAGTGAAAACCGTATCAGTGGAGCGGTATTAGCTACATAAATAGTAATAGATGAACTGCAGCCACAATCGCGGCACTAAAGGATGCGTGCGTGTTTGGTGAAGTCCTGAAACGGACTGCCTGCATGAGAAAGATACATCTACTAAAAATCTAGGGGTACGCGACGGAAGGCTAAAACTCCCCTATTATAGTCAGAAACGATTCAATGAGAAATAGCTCTAGAACCGCCTCGATAAAAAACCAGAACTGTGCAGTTCACTCATCCTAGCGGGCACATCAACATCAAATGATGCCCGTCGAAAACGAACTTCCTGAAATCCAGAGAGGCTTCGCATCGCTAGCATTCCGTTATACCCAAAATGAAAAACTGGGGGATTGTCGTACCTGTAGCTAACCAGTAAAGGGAAACAAAATTTTTTTCTCCGCTTGCGCCAAAAAGAGAAACGCACGGCCCCATAGTGGAACCGGCAGTAACTACACCAGAAGTTCATCATATTTGGCGTCAGCCAAGGCAGAAATACACACAAAGCTGCAGGCGGCAAAATCTGAAACGATGTCGAGTTAGCACACCTTACGAATACATTGCCATAAAACAAAATGCAGGTACAGCTGCCTATCCGAATACCATACTCGAGATGGCAAGCAAGCGACGATGCCGCGGACAAAGTGCAACTGGAGCTTTTGGACTCCACCGTGCGCTTGGCCCTTCGACTTCCATCAAACGCCTTTCACTTTGTACGTACGCATTCTTTTTGAACTATCTGAAACTCACAATCTGCTCATGGATATGACAACCTCAGCATGCGTTGCTACACAGCACTGTAAGCCTTTGGGAAAGAAGTCGGAGCTACGGAAGTTGCAATGCCAAAGGCACTGTTGTTGGAGCTCCTCAGCTTACTGGACCACAAATATGTTGCACAAGAAACGCCTCTAGCGCGTCCAGTTTAGTCATCTCATCGCATGAAGGATACGGCATATCCAGAAAAACGCTATTCACGGGGTCTCCAAATACCCCTGCCGCAGCGTGAGGAGGTTGAGGCAACCGCTTGTTCAAGGGCACGCCTTTAACCACTTCTGCAAGTGCTTAATTGGCGACAAATATCATCCGCAACCAACGGCACAACAATGGCTGCAGGAGACAGCGTCGATATGCATCTATTCGTGATGAGAATGGAACGCAGGCGAAGGCGTATGCCTGGCAAAGACTGGAGTTGCTCGTGGGCAGAAGGAAGTAAGCGCAGCAGAACCCCGGCAAATTTCAAACTCCCGCCTTCCAGCGTCGGACTGCCCAAGAAACGCACTTTCTGCAAGTGACCACCGTGCATCGCCTTGCTGTATCCAACGCCTCAAGGAATGAGTGTAGCTGTCGTATTTCAGATCACAACGATCCTTCAAACGGTTAACAAGCAGCCCCTGCAACTGGCAACAAGAAGTACCCTTGTTGTAGGCATTCAAAACAACCTCAAATTAGGCAGTCAGGACATCCAGTCAACTCTGTAATGAGGCGGTCCCAGTATCATGTTTATTCACTTCTCTTGGTGTTACGTCCCAAAGTCGTCCCCTACTTTTCCAAGCAACAAGTGGGTTCCCCGTCAAGAAGAAAGTCAACGAACCGCGCAGGCAAGCAGTGGATTTGCTTGTGGGCGGAGGAAAACAATCTTTGATGAACGCGGGCAGCGATGAGACTGCCGTTGTCCATCGGTTGACTCCTAGTGCGACACACTTTCTGAAAGTGACAAATATCCATCAGTTTGCGATCCGCAACACTCCAGCAAGGACATACAACTGAGCGAGTTCTAGTCACAACTATCATATTAAGTGACTGACATATATTATCTGCAAATGACAACGGGACAGAAATCTGGCTGTGCGCGCTGGAACCTCCCAAGCTCAGCAGCCTTCCATGAAACGTATTTGCACGAAACGTACAAGCTGGACAGCCAGCAATCTCTGCTGTCGTGACGAGTTCGCCATATGCCCCACACAAGACTGACTCTGCCATCTCCCCAGATTGACCGCAAGAGAAGTTGCATTTCATTTCCTTCCAGAGTTGGACATCGTGAAACCGGGATTGCGCTTTCCTTCACAGGATTGAAAGTGCAGCATATAGGACTAGAATAACTTTCGAGCTTCCAAGGCAAGCATTGCGTCTAGCTAAAATTATGGTGCCTAAAACGGTGGCGCTCAACACGGCCGCAGACAGCGTCCCTGATGAGAATAAGCCGCCGGCTTGAGCTGCAGAAAAGCACATATATACTTTATTTGATCCTTCCACTAGAGCTGACCCCTAGATATTGCAAGTCGCCTTTCGTCTCGTGCTCTGTGCTGGGGCAGTGATTCGTCGCGCTAAGCCAGTTGCGCGTACCTCGTCACGTGAGCCTCACTAGCTAATCGTACACAGGAGCACCTGGAATATCAGTCCCCCTATTGTTGATTTATGAACTACGCGCGTATTAGGAGGGGCTGTTCGTATCATATTATTTTATCCCATGCAATACCATCCTAGCTTCACTGTGCTTTGGTTGACTACAGCTACTGTACAGCACAAACCTCCACGTCCGACACCTCAAGTCGGCTGTCGGCTACGTTACTATCCCTAAATGAAGAGAATAATCCTGCGTCCTCCACAAAACCCGTGATAGGACCAAGGATTGTACGATGCTTATAGGCCTCCAGTGGTCAGCAGCGCAACGACTGGATTTAGGAAGCTCACGTCCTGCTCATGCCTACGCCAAAGAACTCGGGTACCTTCAGTCCCGCACAGAGGGCACTGCAAAAGCTTGTCATTTCGGTGGCGTTACCGTTGCACTGAACATGTGGTTACAGGATGCTTGCTTGCATGATCCGTAGGCTGCATAGCTGCTGACGGTGTTTGCCACGCTTGGTGATGGAATTTCGCGAATGCGCACGTTCTGAAGATGCAGCAACTCCCACAGCTCGAGTTAGTTTCAGTATGTACGCAAGCAAACTTGCGGTCCGGCAATGAACCGGCAGCGTACCCTTCGGATGCTCGATGCCCTTTAATCCAAGGAAGAAGTGTCCTTCCATGAACGCCACTAACTCCTAAGTAGACAATACCAATTACTGCGCCCCAGAATGTTCAAAGAGTATAGCCGGCTCATGGTTCCTGCTTCAGCGGATTCCCTCTGGTTAAGCCCATTCGGGCCAAACTGTTTATTGGGCTTGGACAAAGTGCGATCGTATCATTAGAGTCTACAGCCCAGTTGCTCTAAGGATGCAATCCAACTAAACCCGCTTTCATAAGCTTGCAGTCTCAGATTTCATTTCAGCCCTTCCACGTTTACACAGTAGTGCAGTGATGCCAATAACGCTCTCTAAAGGAATACTTGCGTTCCACTGAAGAACAGTTTCTAGCGGCAACGAGTATCCTATTCGCAAAATGCATCGACAGCAACATAGTTACCGTCGTCAAAAGCCCCCCCACACTTTACATAACATACATACTTATCCCAGACAGGCTGACGCAGAAACTGTGTGCATATGAGTAGTTTATCGACAAAGAGGACTTTGCACGTTTTCCTGAAGTGTCAGAATGAGCACATAGAATCTAGTGCAAACTGTAGTTCAGAGGCAGATCCAAACATACTAAACTAGACTACCCATGCACCACGTGAAATATAAGAATCCTGATGGACTGAGCTTGCTTACAAAACAGACTAGGGGAGAACTACAAGGGTGCCTTTACTGATGAATGGTGTTTTCGTGCCCGAATTTCAACTAGGAGAGGAGCTGTCAGAGGCGCATCGCGCGAGACGCACGGGCTAGATAATCATAAAGGCAACTCAACATACGCATTTTACAGCCACGCATAGTGCAAATGCTGCCCCTATCATCGCACCAGGAACTGGTGCAAAAGAACACGATCGCGTACACGCAAATGCTGAAGAAGAGGATAGTATTTTTTGCCAATGAACTGAAAGTCGCACATGGAAGTCTAGTGTTTCATTAGCACTGAACGTACTTCCTACAGCAGCAATGAGGCTTATTTGTTTGATGCCTTTCGTAAATGGCTATTTGTTCTTGACGGCAACGACCACCCACACATCGTTGATGCTGCTAAAGGACAAAGCAGATTTTCACCACTTTTGTATCTCCCGCTACTGTCGACAGTTGCGACTACATACTAAAACCCCTTATTGTCGCACATGCCACAGATGTTAGGAACTTCCAACAAGTGAGTACGCTGAGGTCAAATCTGCAGATCGATCACCCTTTTAGCCCCTAGCATCCTCGGCCTTCTTGGCAATTCGATTTACGAAGAAAACGTGCGTTAGAAAAGCTGTTTAGCAACGGCCTTTGCCGAGAAACGTTTGGTCGCAACGGAATGCAAAATGAGGATTGCGGAGGCCTGTAAAAATTCTGTCTGGCATCTGGTTTGGCATCTAGACTCTTGGGAAGCCACTGAACCACAGCGACGCAAAATGTACTGACGCATACCTAGCCACCTTTTATACGCATCTATAGCCTCCCAGTTGCCTTACTAGCAACGGAAACTGCGGCTGATAAACGCCTCTGAGAGGTGAGAACCGCGGAGACTCAGTGTACAGAACACACCGTCTGGTGGAAGTAAAGGAGATACGAAAAGCATGAAGTTTCTCAAGATCCTTGCGGTTATCGGCACACTTGATTAGTGTCTAGGGGTGTAGTTCATGTTGAGCACACCGGGGAGCCCACCTAGATAACGGCTAACCCGAAGTGAAGGGAGCCTATTCTGCTACAGCGCATGAATCAACAGGAAAAAACAGATGGAATGCGTGCAAAACAACGAGGAAAATTCATTGGCATCGATGGCGAGGGACGCATCACAAGAACTAGAGAGAGCGCCACTGGAACTGCTGCAGGAACGACAAAATAACCGCTCTGTTATTTTAAGGGCTCTGACAAATTAGTTTGCGACAAGTTTGCCGTGAGACATATGCCCCTTGTATACGCAAGAGGAGGTACCACTGGATCTCGAAGTCCGTATTAAATGCCACATCAGCGATCGGGGGTCACGTGCGTGAAAGGGAGCACGAGGGCGCAGCATGGCAAGTAAACGCAAGCACATAATTCTGAGAGAAAACGCACAAACTATAAATCAATCGAATGCTTGTAGTGTGAGTCATTTTCGACCTTTATGATGCACAAGTAGCAGTTGCATTCATGAAAGTTGTATAGATCGCGAGAGGTGGTCACACTGCTTGTAACAAAGTATATCAGTTCGTTGCGAGTAGTTGAAGCCAGTGTGCTTTCAAGGCAACACCGCGTAACTACTTCGTCAAACCTCCAGCTTTCATAAGCACGCAAGCAATAACCAATTTCAGGAAATGCCTCGTAGTTGCGATGTATGTGAAAACATTTTTCGCAAATGCCACGCACTGCAACACGAGCACATTCTATGCAATAAGCCCCGTTATGCGTTTCCCTTGTCCCGTTAGCCTTCCAGTCTACTGATACACAGCAGAAGACGATGTTTCTGTCACAGGGCCCTTATATGAGAATAGCCTATGCGTACGTGGTAGAAGGCTTTTCTCGCTAAATGTATGGAAGAAACGCCTCCCCGCCGACAGTAGACGCAGGGGTCAGCACCTCCGGAGCGTCGCGAGCTAGCGTGTTACGAGCATGCACTTTACACTGTTTGTATGCTATCCAGTACGTATGCGGACACGAATTTACCAGTTGTGCCATCCTCTGTGTCCCACATGCTCCCTTACGCAGCGTAGGATGCCAGGGCCATCTACACATCCAGAACATTCAAAAAGGACCTCGATTCCACTCTTTGGGCGTAGGTCATTAGTAGCAAGCACTACGCTTGAGATACGCTCCACGCCGGATACGGCTTCCATTGTCAGAATGGTTGATATGAATTACATAACGTACATCCTGGTGTGAATCTACCAAATAGGCAGCCTTTTGCCCTTTGAGCACGTACGGGGGAGCTCTTCCTCCACTACGCGGTGCTCATACCTGTAAGGATATCTTTCTGAAACCCGAGAAGCTTAGGTTCGCACCACAAACAGCGATCAACCCTACGTAACGGAGTTACTTGCCACCATACATGTGGACTCCAAAACGACAAGCACGTTTCTCCCGTTGGACCCGGCATCGTTATCCTCTGCGCATGCCTTCTTTTTTCGTCGAATGCCATGCCAACACTTTTGCAAGACAATTTGCTCTTAGCTCAGTAGGATGACGAACGTTTATATGCTAGGACGGCATCACTACCCACGTGATGACTGCGCCCCTTGATACTGCGTTCGCAAAGAGGATCCCAAGAGGACCTGACCCTTTATGTTAAAGCTTGCGGATTACTTAAGACCTTCAAAGAAAATACATGTTGAGGCAGCATGTGTTGTTCGCGTCAGCGCGGGCATCCAGGACACGCGCCTGTGCAGAACCAGCCTGATGGGACTCTCGGATCCCGCTATCGGAGCGATCTTGCTGCCTAGACAGACCACAGCCACCACTGCCAGAATACTGGGCGTAATTTGCGGAACACACGTTCTAAAAAAGCGGGGCAGAAGCTCAAGTCACGAATCACTATAGTACATTTGCGGCAGGCTGTCCTAATATCTACGCGTTTAGTCACTATGGTTTAGTGAAATCCTACGGATGCCTGTTGGCGTTTTTGGGGGGCCCCTGCAAAACCGCACACCGCAATGTCTACGTATTCAATCTTAGGAAGCCCGTTCATTTCGTTTGCTCTCAGGTAGACTCGACGCTTACAAGCTGCCCATGTGCCTGCATACGCCGACTCTCTCTGCTTCAGCATAGGTTGGCAAGAACAAAAACGTTGCGCTGCGAAGTCTTTCCTACCCCCCAAAACCGAACAGGTTGACCTGTTCGTGCGCACACCTGTAAAAAAGGATAACACACTCGCATGCAGCATCGTCTTTGGGAGATATTCGGCAGACCGGCGAAGCTCGCATGGAAACCCTCTATTATCTTCTTAGCGTATGCAGGATTGGCGGAAGTACACACATGGGAAACGAGAGATCTGCAAGCCACTCTTGTGTGTACTCGCCGGACCAACCTGAGTAACTGCAAGCAGTGCGTCTCGGAATAGTCTCTCAATACTTCCCGTTGCCATCGCCAGAAGGCTTTTTGCATTCACAGAACTTACGCTCTGACGTAAATCAAGTGGAAGAGCTGTCTGTTCTTAGCGAGCAAGTGTGACAGGTTGTCATTGCTTTTACTGTGTTAATAGCTGAGGAGAAGCGCGTGAAACACGACACGCAGTTGCTCGAACTACCAACAGAGAATGATTCGCGACAATACTGAGTCCCGACAAATGCCATGCCACGTAACTGGCGTACATGCCACCATGCATGCGGCTCTACAACGACTACCACCGCGTTGTTCCAGCTAGTTCCGGCGTCGTCTTCTACCTGGATATATGCCTTCCCACGTCTTCGAACGCCATACTATTTCTATGCGGCCCTACAGACTTACAGGTCAGTAAAATGATGAGGGCTTTTGTGCTCGGACGATCATACTAATCACCGCATTGACGTCCCTGCTCCTGGAATATTCAATCACAGATTGACTCCCGGAGCGACCGCACGCATTTGTCAGAGTTTGCATATTACAAGCGGCGTAAAATAAAATACGTGTCAAGACGCAATTGGTTGCTTCCGTCGGCGCACGCATGCGCGAGATATGCCTCTAGAATACTAGTCCGTTAGGAAACAGCCTCACATCCACTGATGTGGACTATCTTCTTCAGATGAAATACTGCGGTGAGGAGCGGTTTGCAGCTACCACAGCAAATACTGCCGGAACGCTTGGCGTCACGTGCGGAACCTACGGTCTATTACAATGGAGAGACAGCTCAACGTACGTATCATTCTAATATATCTGTGACACAGCGTCTGAATCTCTACGGCACCACAGTGGATAGAAATGCAAATTCACGCATAGAAGTACATGCATCACTAATGAATAACGCTCTACGGAAGAGCTCCATGAAACCCTCCCTCCTAGCTATGTCAACTACGCATTTATTACTCACCCGAAGAAATGGGTATCCCACGTCTATTTCAAACGTAAGGGGCCGAGATCTGCCCGGTTGCAAGAGGATGCTAGCCAACGAATAATAGTTGCAGCCGTTCTCGTCTGGGAATACCTGATGTTTAATGGCACCCACAAACTGTACCAAGTAGCGCAAAAATAGCCTTATGGTGCCCGTTTAGTATCCTAGTGAGACGCAGCATAATTAGTTGCACTTTGGAAACGGAAGACATAGCTGCTCGAGCCAGCTACTGTCCTTACGTTCCCCGCAGACCATAGCGTGTTCGTCCTGCACCCCATGAACTGCGTGCCATTGAAAAATCGATCACGTAATTGGGCAACTGCTTAGAACAAGAATATCAACCATGAATAGCACTGACTATAAAATAGAAAGAATGAGACCAAAACCGCAATGGAACACGGAGTATGGCGGCCACTGCTACAAAAGGAACTTTCGAAAGTGCCGTGGATCACAGAATAATGCTCCATGGGACTCACCAACTATACAGTGCCACGCCGAATCAAATTTCGTCAGTATAGGAGCAGTAAACGTCGTATTCGCAAGCACACCACAAGAGGAAGCTTCGCGCAAGATACGAGCCAGTGGAGTTGAAGAGAAACATTTCTGCACCAATGGAAACCATCGTTACTCGTCTGGTTGCTATGCACACTCTCATGCAACCTACCAGCTGCAGACGGGAGTCGTTTGCAAAATGACTCAGGGCAAATGTCTAGGTAGATCCGACTACGGTTTACTGTGATGCATGGGACCGCCTTTTGCCTGAATTAAGAGAAGCCGCAGACACGACCCGATAACTATGCAGACGTAAAATGCTTGTCGTTTTCCTACCGTTGCCAACAGTAAACGCATATAATGTACCTGTGGGACGGACATATCGAAATACTTCAAACAGAAAAAGGCCGATACACCCTACAACTCATCTATATCGTACGATATGTTTTGGCGCATGATATATCATCCACTTCTTGCTACGCTTATCGAGCCTATGTTCCCCGGGCGCTTGTAGTGTTGAATGGAACTTACTAGCTGGTGGTGCGGCAGAATTTTCTCCTTGTTCCTTATCGAATATCAAACGAAACAGAACTGGCTCAATTACTATAAGATTCTCCAGCCCATCCTTCTTCGGCAGCCTTGTCCCGGCGCAAGACCAAAGCATTCGCACAGAAGTAAGCAAGCAACAACTAAATAGCATAACTGCTACATCCGCGATCCTTGACAAATACGACCTTAATCTCGAAGCGCACAGCCTGATTAAAGACAAGTCCATAACACTCACGAAACATGACGGTTCGAAAGTTTATTCGCTAACTATCCAGAATCATACAGTTCTTGCTGAGACGGGAGGG